>NW_016107999.1:594828-642622 GCF_001604975.1 Cebus imitator
AAAAAAAAAAACCAGAAAAACAGCCACAAGGACAACCACTGCAGGTGCCCGAGTCGGCTTCTCAGACGGCGGGGCCCAGTCCCGAAAGCCTCCTGCGACTCAGATGGTCGAGTCCCAGCCAGTGCCTCCGCTGCCTTTGGGCCGGGACGGGCTCGGAGGGAGTCGGAGAGGGGAAGCTGAAGGCGTGCCTTGGGTCCCCAGAGCGCTAAAGGCACGGAAACCTGTACAGCAACCCCCCTCCCTAGCCTCCCGCCCCCCCCCCCCCAACGCAGCATCCCCCACCCACTCCCACCCCCACCCACCCCCACCCGCCCCCACCCTCCTTCCCGCGCAGGGATAGACCAAGGCTTCCCGCAGAACCGCTAAGGAGCGCCTCCTGGCGGCTCGGCCAAAATCCTCAACTGCCGGCAACCTGCTGGACCTCAGCATTCCTGCAGGCATGTGGCAAAACATCCACACACACGCCTGCACACACGCGCGCACTCATACGGTGTCTACATCCAGAGTTTCACACACGGTGTTATACTTTCAACGCATACACCCTCATGCACTCGTTGACATGTTAAATTCAACCCAGCACACATGTCCTCAGGATCTACCATGTACCAGGAGATGTAGCATATTCTGGCGACAGAAGAAATGAACAAGATACTGGTCCTGTCCTGAGAGGAGCTCAGAGTGACCAGGAAGGGAAAGACAGACAGAGAGAGCATGTGCTGCAGGCAGGCAATGCTGCCCTAGAAAGTGCCACGGGTCTCCAAAGGGGAAGATGCCCTTACATCTCACCAAGGAGATATGGGCAATTGGATGAAGGGAGGGCTATTTGAAAAGGATCTTTGAAAATCAGCACTGACGATGATGTTAATGATGACAGTGATGATGTTAAATAATGTGTACGGAGCACCTACTCTGTGCCAACACTGGGCTGAGCACTTTATTTGCATCCCCTCATTCAGTGCTCACTACAAGCCTTGGAAATAGGTGTTGCTGTCTCCATTTCACAGATGAGAAAACATTGAGTCACTTGCTCAAGTTTACTTAGTAAGTGATGGAGCCAGGATTTGAACTGGCAGAGATGAGGGTAAGAGTTTCCAAGGCTGTGGGAATAGCATGCACAAATGCCCAGATATTTTCAGAAAGAGTACCTGTTGGGAAATATGTGCTGAAGCAGAGCCCTGTGCAAGAGGTGGCACACGAGCAGCAAGGAAGAAGGATGCCAGGCTGTGCAGGCCTTGAAGGTCAGCACAAGGACTCGCATCAGTTTAACAAGGCCATGGGGAGCCATTGCAGGGTGTGTATGCATGAGCAAATCTGCCCTTTACAAAGATTAATTGGACGGCCATGTGGAGGGTAGATGAGAGCTGGGGGAGAGACAATTAGAGGTTACAGACAAATCCAGAATCTCTAGGCCCTGAACCAAGGCATTAGCAGCAGTTGGAGAGTGGAGGGTGGGGATGCAGGCAGCATTGCAGAGCTGCGGTGTCTGGACTTCTCCCTCGGCTCTCCCATCCCAATCGTACTCACCAATTCCCTGTGTGATCTGTTATCCAGCTTCTACCTCCCCAGCCCAACTGAATGCTGTGAGACCACATGCTGGGACTCCCTTGTTCCCTGCCACAGCCCACCCAAACAGTGTCTGGCAGAAAGTAGGTACTCAAGGAATATTTGTAGTATGAGCAAGTGAGTGAATAAATAATGGGTGAATGAGGAATCAGTTGAGGTGATTGGAGCAAAGCATGCTAGAGGAAAATATGGGTGTGTGGGGAAAGCCAGGGTAAGATGATCTTTGGACAGATAGAATGAGATGATCCATGTGACAACATCCAGCAGGGAGTTAAATGTGCAGGTCTGGGGGAGGGGAGGAAGCAAGAGGGAGGTATCTGTGGCTAAAGAAGTGCACTAAACCTATAGGAGTAGATGAGATTCCCAAGGGAGACAGAGGAGCAGTGGGAGTGGCAGGAGGGGAATTTGTTTGGAGAACATCTTTGCTTTAAAGGAAAGAAAAGGAGTCAGCAAAGAAGAGAGAGAAGACCTAACTGAGAAGTAGGATGAAGACCACAAGAGTGCTGTGTCATGGAATTCAGGAGGAGATTCCAAAAGGCTGACAAAGGTTGGGGGAGGGAGTCAGCAGCTGCCTGTGATTCAGCAGAGAGATGGAGAAGGACCCTCGTGGATCTGGCAATGGGAAGGTTTCTGGCGACTGATTATGGCAGTTTCAGGACTCATAGGGAGGCAGCAGAGCTGTGGTCTCACAGAGAGGTAGAGCTTGACTGGGAGGTGAAGACGTGGAGATGCCAGGCGGACACCACTTCAGCACAAAGTGAGAGGGTTGGCATTAAGGGAAATGCAGAATTTAGGGAAGGAGTTAGAGAAGGGAGGGAATAAAAGCAACCTATGGAGAGGAGATGGAAGACATGAGGAAGAGGGAGTGATGAGGTATAAAGAGAGGGAACCCAGGGCACAAGCGCATGAATTGGCTTCATCCTAAAGGAGAGGGCTTTTTCCTCAAGAGCTAGGAGGGGAGGTTATGGGAGCTCCCATTCACTGACATTAATTGTTTTGATTATTACAGCCACCACTTACTGAGCACTCAGCATGTACAAACACATCCCATAGAGTAGTTCTAAAATTTCAAAGTGGCATTATAATTCTCATTTTATAGAGAAGATCAAGTATCAACGAAGTTAGGTCAATTACTCACTATTGCACAGTTTAAAAAGTGGCAGATTCAAGATCTGAGTTGGGCATGCCTAACCTCAGAGCTCATACCCCTTATGCTTTGCCCATGAAGTAGGGGGAAAGTCACCTGCTGAGAGGGAGGAGGCATTAGTAGTTTGGGCCTTGAGAAAAGGAGAGTTGGTTAGGGGAGCACAGACAGAGCGAACGGGAGACTGCTTAACACCTCAGAGGTCCATGCTGGGATGGGGGCAGCAGGATTTTTGGGCAGATCAGGAGTTTCAGATAAAGAATCCCAACAGGCTGAAGAGGAGCTACTTAGAGCACAGGGATGTGAGCATTTGGAAGACTCAGTGGCGAGTAGAGTTACTTTGCAAACTGGGGGAGGGGTGGCAGTAGTAAGCAAGGTCTGATGAATGCACGCATGCAAGCAGAGGTGGCCGGAGAAGGTGATAGTTTCGTGATACAGAAATGGCATGTTGAGTTTGAGCGGTGCTCACGGACATCCAGGAAGGGGTATCCAGGAGAAGGTCAATGTGTTTTTTAACTTATTTATTGCCTATTTCTCTACACATGTGTGCATATATCCCCGCACTCACACACACATACATACCTCAGAATGTAATCTCCATGAGGGCAAGGCTTTGTCTGTCCTGTTTCCTGTACATCCCCAGTGCCTAACACATTGACTGGCATATAGTAGGTGCTCAATTAATACTTGCTGGGTGAGTGAATACAGAGGTCTAGGTGTCATCAGTGTCAGTGGTCATTAAAGCCCCTAGAATGGATGAATTATCCCAGAGAAAGTTTAGAAAGAAAAAAGAGGCAGGGGCTGAGGTCAGAGTCATGGGGAAAAGGCCTATGTAAGAGACAGGAGGAAGAAGAGAAGTCAGAAAAGGCAAAGGAAGAGAAGAGGAGAAAAGAGGAGAGGAGAGGAAACAGTAAGGGGAAGCAGGGACAGGATATAGCTGAGTCACAAAACCAAGAGAGAAGGAGATCTGAGGGTACAGTGGGGTTGTCAGCAGTTCAAATGCTGCAGACTGCTTCAGCAGAGACACTGGAGGAAGGGCCTGGAAGATCGTCTGGTCCAGGAGAGAGACGTGTCAGCATCACCCAGCAACTTAGGGTGAGGCTGCGACTAAAGCCTGGGTGCCCTGCCCACCAATTTGGAACATCTCAAATTAGAGCCCTGCATCTCCCACCGCCACCTGGTAATTCCTTGAGCTCTGTGTAAACACAGAGTAGGAACCTAAGAATTTCTAAAATCACTTGATTATTAAATTGTTCATTTCCTGTTCCTAGAAATGAAGTCTTTTCACAATGTCTTAAACGAAAACATCTCGACTGAGCTGAGCAACCCTCAAACTCAGAATTCTGGGTCAGGCGGTGGGCTCTCCTACATTTCTTAGAAAACATGAAAAGCCTGTTCTTTTTTGGCTTGTTCCACAAACACGTAGTCAGCAACGGCTGATGTTTTATGAGTTCCTGTGACACCCAGGCACTTGAGCGGTATCATTCATTCTCCTTCAAACATCCATAAAAGGGAGGCCTTAATACTCTCCCCCATTTTGCAGAGAGCGAACTGAAGCTTGCCCAGGGACCCGCAGCCAGTAAGTAAGTCTAGGTGCTTGGATTTTGAACCAGGTGTGTCTGATGCCAAAGCTCCTGGGTTGTTTTTTCGCTTTGCTTTTTTTTTTTTTTTTTTTTCCTGCTACATCATGACTTTCTCTTCCCTAAACAACCTATCAGATGAGATGGCCTGATCACGTCAATAAGCTCTTGGGCCCCATATCATGAAATGATCTCAGTCTACCGATATGACTTCTCATCTTGAGAGAAATGAAGAAAACCTATCAAAGAACAACCAGTGACCCTGAACTCTGCCAGGTTGCAATATCTGCCATGTTTTCCCAGGACCCCTTTTTCTTCCTTGCAAGGCTATGTGGGACAAAAGGCCTTGGGGAGCAGGCCTGGCCTCAGCTTGCCATGAAGCTACTTCACACGTTGGATAGCTCACAGATGTCTCCTCTGCACTGGAAGAGATCTGTGTCTGTTAAAGAACCAGTGGAACTGAATGGTCGAAATACAAAGAAAATCCCAAGTTAGAGCACTGGGCTTCAGCTTCTTAGGGATGTAGGGAAGAGGGTAAGGAGGACCAAGGGGAAGCTCTTCCTCCCGCCGCACTACCACTGGAAGAGTTCCACTTTCGCATATTTTTTATATTGAGATTCCCATTAAGATTTTATTTGGAGAACACTTCTAAGGCAAAAAACATAACGATAAAAAATACAATAAAAACTGAAAGTTGGTGATTTAGCAAGAGGGGTAGGGTACTAATATTTGCCGAGTGCCTGCAAGGCCCGTGCTAGGTGGTTTAAAAGCCCTCAGCTCCCAGAAGATGATAATGTCTCCAACAGTCCCATGTGTAATTCAAAATACAAATCGATATTAAGCTACAAAACATAAAAATTACATGTACGCTACAATAAAAATAACTTATTTTCCATTTGTCTAATTTCGAAAGTCAGGATCCGTTTAATCAAGCTGGCTGTTCTCATTTGCTCAGTTGCCTCCGACTGGCTGAGGCCATAACACAGGCTGGTCTTTTGATGGGATGATACTGTGGTCCGGGCCGGGCCCTCTCCAATCTCCGTGGGAGCCCTGGGAAAAGGCATTGCCATTTCTCTCTTAGAGAGGAGGAAACTGGGGACTCGAGCAGGTTAAGTGTCTTGCTGAAGTTCCCATGGCAAATAAGGAAATAACTGTGGCATTGGAGCCCAGCTCTGCCTGACTCCAAGTTTCAGGCTTTTTCCAATGCTCCTCACTTCAATCAAATCTGAACAATAGGGTCAAGATGAAGGATTTAAAATAGGAATCAAACAGCTTTCAAAACGCTTTTTGGCAGCACCTTCGTGTCTGCCCAGTAAATCGTTCTCTTCCATCTCCTTTTCCCTCTACCAGGGCATTGGGTCTTGACCTCAGAGCTACAGGTGCCTGGTGTCTGAACCAGGTTGAGGCTGCTGTCTGTCTAGCTTCACCGCCCTGCCTGTGAAGAGGCCTCTCCCGTCTGACTCCCAATTCTCTTTTGCAGGTTGTGACATCTTCTTGAGCCAGGCCAGCCAGCAGCGCTGCATGCAAATTCTGCCGTGGGCTAGGACACGCTAACCAGAGCCAGCGGCATGGACTTCGTCATGAAGCAGGCCCTTGGAGGTGAGGTCCAGCGCCCCGCCACATGCCCTCAGCGGGTCGGACCCTGCAGGGAGGGTGCCTCGGCTCGCCCGGCCCCTCTCTCCCCCGCCCTGACCCCTAGCTGATCCCGCCCCCTTCCTCCCACCCCTTCCCCGTAGGGGCCACCAAGGACATGGGGAAGATGCTGGGGGGAGAGGAGGAGAAGGACCCTGACGCACAGAAGAAGGAGGAGGAGCGGCAGGAGGCACTGCGGCAGCAGGAGGAGGAGCGCAAGGCCAAGCACGCGCGCATGGAGGCCGAGCGGGAGAAGGTCCGGCAGCAGATCCGAGACAAGGTCAGCTCCGCCCGCCCGCCCGCCCTGGGGAGGACCACAAGCGGGTAAAACCGGTTCCGCGAAATCCTGAATCCCAGCTCTCACCTTCGCCTTAGCTCTCTTTGAGCCTCATTCTTCTCATCAGCAAAATGGGTGTCACAAGGACACCTCCCTCAAGGGATCCTTTTAGGGATTAAGTAAGAGAATGCGTGCAGTAGGTACTCCAAGAGGGTGGACCCTGCTACGGTCCACCATCTCGCACTGCAGATCCTTGGGACCAAAAATGAGTGCAGCTCTGAATTTGGGAATGTTTGAAAAAATACCACAGCGTCCTAAGCACCTTGCGCTGTTAGGTGTCACTCCCGGGGGGTCTGGGGCTGCTACCCTATGCCAGACGGTCCCGTGCATGTCTGTTAGTGCCGGGCAAGAAATCAAGGCTAGAAGTAGTCTTCCATTGGTTCAAGTCAGGTTTCATCACCAAAATTTGGCTCAAAATATATGAGCAAACACCCCGTGTTCAGACCTTTGAGGATTTCAACACAGCAGCAAGTTCTGATGGGCAGGTGTTAATTTTAAAGGAAACTCCACGCATGGTCTCACCCATTGAGGACTAGGCACCATCCTACAGGGAAACATCCTTATCCCCACTTTACCGATGAGAGGACTGAGGCTCGGGAAGTTCTCCTGGCCACCTCAGCCAGGGCTGCACGACCATGAGACCCCACTGTCTACTTGCCCACCTGGCTTCATGCTCGTCTCTGCCCTCCCCCTCCCCAGTATGGGCTAAAGAAGAAGGAGGAGAAGGAGGCGGAGGAAAAAGCGGCCCTGGAGCAGCCCTGCGAGGGGAGCCTGACCCGGCCCAAGAAGGCCATCCCTGCCGGCTGCGGGGACGAGGAGGAGGAGGAAGAGGAGAGCATCCTGGACACGGTGCTCAAATACCTGCCAGGGCCGCTGCAGGACATGTTCAAGAAGTAACCAGGCCTCCTGCCCCAGCCCACTCCACCTGTTACTACTTCTTTTTGGTTCTTTTCTTTTTCTTTGGTTAAGCCTCAATTCTGAAGGGGAAAACCTCAGTTGGCCTCTGCCCCCATTCCCTGGCCAGGGGCTCCTCCCCCTCAGCTCCCCCTCACACCTCCTTTCACTCCAGGGCATCCACCTGCACCCGACTCCCAAGTAGCTTGAAAAAGGGAAGACAGTCTTTCTCCAGTGGGGGTGAGGGGGGTGTTGAACCCAAGGCCAAAGGTACTGTGGGGCCCCCTCGGGAAGCCTAAGGTCATGCTAGTATGGTGACCCCCATACATTCCTTCATGCTCCCCACTGCCAGGAGGACCACTGTCCCCAGCCAGCCAAAGTAATGACACATTCCAGCCCTGCCCAGCATGCCGACCTTTGGCCTCTGACCCTCAGCGGGCCCCCAGGTCAGGGCAGGGGCACTGAGTGGCCTGGCTCTGGGGAAGGGAGTCAGGGGAAGGCCCAGAGTGAGAGACCCTGGGTCTGACCAGGCTGGGATCTGGGCAGGAGGCTGGGACTCTCCTTCTTCCCTCTCCTTGGTGATACCCAGCCCAGGAGCATCCCCTCCCCCAGCCCCCACCTGGAGAGACATGGCCCCTGCCAAGCTGGTCCCTCCAAATGGATCATTTGTGGACTTTAGCTCATTTATGGAGGAACCCAGGTAGGGAGACCCCTTGTTGCTCACCCCCACCCCACTTAGGTCCTGGGCCCCCACTGCCAGGCTGGGCCCAGCTTGCTCAGTCAAGGGGCTGCTCAGGCCCCCAGAAAACACTTGGAGCCATCGGGCAGCGATGGTCTATGCCATGGGGAACTCCCCAACTGGTGTGGCCATGCTGCCCCCATTCCTATCCACCCCTTTCCCCACCGTGTCCTGTCCATGCACTTCCAGGGCCCACGATCCCCAGGAGGACCCTTCCTGGCCAAAGCCCCAAGCCTTCAGTGAGAAACCAATTCCCACTTGATGAAGGCTTCCCTCCCTTCATCTCATTGGCCAAGGACAAACTCTCCTCTGGGATGTCGGGGACTGGTGTTTGTCTCCCACTCAAATTATCAAGGCTTTCCACTCGGTCAGTTGTGTGGGAATGGTGGGGGAAGAAGGGTCAAATGAGGGAGGAAACTGTATCCATGTGTGCTTGATAGTGGCAGAGACTGCGTCAGAGATTGTGTGTCCAGAGATCTTATGCGTATGTGCAGGGTTAGAGTGTGTGTGTGTCTTGAGATTGTGTGTGTGGCAGTCATATCTGTGCGTCACAGATTGCATATTTAGTCTTGTCTATGTGTGCCTGATTGAGGTGTGTATTTGAGCTGAAATTGTACCATATGTGTGTGCTATCCATCTCATGTGTTTTGGGACTGCATATGTTAGCTTGTGTATGCATGTGTTTTCAAAACAGCATGTGTATTGGAGTGATGGGTGTGTGTTAGGTGTTAGGTGTGGTGGAAGCATGTGTTTGAGAGAACTATGAGATATTTGAAGGCTGTTGTGTGCACGTTTGGGGGCCTGAAAAGATAGTTGCGTGCATGGATGTGTGCCTGGGGAGAAAGAATGTGGGTAAGATGCCCCCTCCCAGCCCTGAGACTATTGGTCACGGTTGACCACCTCCAACAGGAGACCTTGTCCTTGGCCTAGAGTCCTCCCACCCTTGGGGGGTTCCTGCCTGAGGTCCTCAGAATCCCACTGCGACAGACCCAGGCAGTGCCCCAGGAAGCCATGCTGGGCCCCCACCAGGGCCTATCCCCAAAGCAGGGGCCAGGGAGGGGGCGACTTGCCTGCCCCTGAAGCCCCTGTTCCCATTGGCCCCAGTTTGCATTCTGCAGGTTTTCCATTTTAGTGGATTCTGCTTTTATTTCAGAGACAGACATGTGTCTTCTCTGTCCGTTTCCAATAGTTAAAGCCATATCAGTTAGACTGCAATACTTTAAAGACGAGACAAAACAATCCATATGTTTAGGGAACCAGAAAAGTCCCCTGGTCTGTCCCTTCTTTGGGGAGCAGGGCCTCGGCAGCTCCAGCTCCCTGGACTTACCTTCCTCCCTGCAGCCCCGCCCCCACCTTGTGCTCCTGTCTCCAGCCCCCCAGGGGGGCTCTGTCTGTGTCTGTGCCCGTGTCTGTGATGGGGAGCCACCTTGCACCCCTGTTGTCTGCTTGTCCGTTTGTGTCTGTTATCCTGGGCAGGATGGTCATTCTCAAGAACCCTGGGGTCCTGGGCCAGAGACAGGCAGGGCCAAGTCCAGGGGCCACAGGCCTCCCCAGCCCCTGTGCATGAGCCCCACTTGGACACAAGTATTCAGAGAGGTCCCCTCCCCCTGCCACTTGACAGGGGCCTTCAAACCTTGATGGTGATGCCAGGATACAGAGAGTACCAGATGGGTAGCAGAGACCAAGGCACAGGCTGCTTCAGATGAGCAAGAGAACCCAGTCAAACCAGATATCCCGCCTGGGCCAGAGGGACCCCAGACCCTCAGAGGGCTGCCCTGGTGGTCTCCACAGGGCAGTCCCTCTGGACTCCCAGAGTGGGATCGGGGCTTTTCAGCCCCACTCTGATGCCTGCCCTCCAGGATGGCTGCTTAGTCTAGGTTCATGTCCCAGACCCCTCTATTCTGCTCCGGGACAGCAGGACTTGAGGTCTTCCTGGGGGTGGGTAGGGGGGAGAATTTCTGCCTGGCACACACCTGGCTCTGACCACTGCCAAGTGATCACTCTTAGGCCCAAGGGAACACAGTGACGATCATTGCTGGTGCAGACCTGGCTGTGGAGAACAGCTGATGCGTGGCCCAGAGAGCATGTCTGCATGCAGCACGTTGGTAGTGCACAGAATGCATGAGGGGTGCTCTAGGAGGGTCAGGATGCTCACAGGGTCGCCTGGGAGGTGAGGTGTGTATCAACCCACTGGATGGGAGGGAAATGAGTGTGCACACACAAATGGGGCAATGTGCATGTGACAGACTTAGGGGAGGAGAGGCCTTGGAATTCAGCACACATACACACAAGGGAGAGAACCCCCAGATAGGAAAATAGGAAGGAGCAATCATTTGTAGGTGGGTGAGAAAACAATGAGGTGCAAGGGACGTGCACCAGGTGAGGTGGGCATGCGACCTCTTGGGGAAGGCTCTGTGCCTGGGAGGCGCTGCCAGAGAGAAGGAAAAAGGCGGCTGCAGATTGCCCTGTGCTGGGGACGGTGACAGGTCAGGATCTCCCAACATGGACGTCCTCCACTGCAAGTCCAGAAGCTCCCGGAAGGTATCCTTAACTGCAAAGCTGTGCGGGGTACTCCTGCAGATGGAATCAGGAAGTCGATACGCCATTCCAGGTGTATGTAAAAGAGAGGACGGGAGAGCGACAGAAGTGTTGCAGCCCAGGGCCCCTGTCAGGGGGACAGCTGGTGGGCAAAGCAGCCACCCCACAGGCTTGTAGCTAGAGTACAATGGGGTGGACCCCCCAGCCCTAGAGCCCTGGCACCCAGCTGGCAGGGTTGCCCACCCCCACTGTCCACCTGCTCCATCCTCTAGTGTTCCGCAGGCCCTTGACCGCACAGGGAGGCTGGGGTCAGCCTGGGCTCCCAGGCCTGAGGACATGCCTCCCCCCAAATGTCCCCTGCTCCAGTCCCACTCCTGTCACCCCACGCTCTTCATTGGGGAGAGAATGGGAGGTGCTCGTGCTGGCCCTGGGTGGGAGCAGGGAGTCCTAGTGAGACCCAGGTGAGATCGACCATCCTGCTCACATAGGGGAACCTTTCCCACATTTGTGCTGTGTCACTGTTGCTCTGCTTCCTTTCAATGTGTCAGTGCCTGGGGGGAGGGGAGGAGCACCCCCTCAGCCCCCCTGAACCTGACCAAAAGCCATGGCTGTTGCTCCCCCCTTTGTATGATGCAAATGCTGAGATGTACAAAATCAACCACGGCGACAAAGAAAAAGACCTTGTACAGCAGCGGTCTGTCTGTTCTCTTCTGTCCATCGGCACCACCAGGGACAAACGGGCACCAACTCACCAGGGGGGAGGCAACTCACAAAGCTCAAGAAGCCCCAAAAATCTTCAGTGTTACCCTGGCTCCTGGCCGGGACCCCATGAAATGACTCCAGAAGTCAACCGTGGCCAGAGTCAGGACTGGACTCGGGGTTCCAGGATCACTCTGCCTCCCTTCCTTCCAGAATCAATTCTTCAGCCTCAGGAACTGAGTGGTCCTCAAGGACCCCCCACCCCCGCACACACACACACACACACACCGTCTCTGACCACCCCTTCCCCCAAGCCCTTCGGGGTGCCGCTTCCTGAGAATGCTGCCAAGTCACATGGTGGACAGTGACCTGTCCTCATTCATTCCCCAAACACTAAGGGAGACCTGCTCTCCACAGGCCACATGCAGAAGGCTGGGGTCTCAGAGGAAGGACACAGCTCAGCATTCCTCCCTGACACAAACACTTTCCAGGCCTTGGTGAGGAGTCAGGACTATTCCGGAGCCCCCTCCGCCCTCACCCTCACCCTAATACCCTGCCTTAAGTTAGGCCTCACTCGTCTCAGCTTGGCTGGGCCCTTCCCTTGGCCACACTATGGTCTCCCAGTCTCCACCCCTCTCCTTCCATGCACCCTTTGCTGACACCCTACCCCTGCCTCCAAAGTGCATCTAAAATGCAGACTTCACCATGTCACTCCTGCCCAGGCCTCCAAAGGCCTGTACGATGGCACCTACCTATAGGATAACATCCAAATTGTCCAAATGGCCCTGTGCGATGTGGCCTCGACCTGCTGATCAGACCCACACCCACTTCTGTGCGCCAAGTGCCCCAGTCCCCCATCCATACCATCTTCTTGGTGTTTGCATATCTGCCCCCAGTGCCTGAGATGAATGGTGCCCTTCCCCTCCTTGGTGCTCCAGGGAGCTTGGAGCTCCCTGAAGCTCCAGCTCAAACATCACTTCCTCTGTGAAGCCCACCCTGATCCAGCCCCTGTACCCCTCACCAGAGCAGAGGCTGTCGTGCTCACAGCCACAGAGCATCATGTCTGAGTGTTCAGACAGCGTTGGATGTGCTTACGGCTCTGTCACCCAGCCGAGTGATCTTGAGCAAGCCACTTAACCCCTCTGAGTGTTTGCTCACAAGTGAAATGGGATGATAAGCATTGCTCTGATCTCCGCACTTGTTATGAAGAGTAAATGGGGTCCTGCACACGCTTTGAGCACTACATGCCAAGCGTTCAGTGAATGGAGCTCTGCAATTCTGTTGAAAGAGACATTGCTGCACTGGTCTCCCTCACTAACTTGAGAGCTTTATAGGGGCAGGGCTGGCCTGTGCTCTGATCCCTCTCTAGCACCCAGCATAGGGCCTGCCCCACAGCACATTCTCAGGGACCCCACTGCTGATTCAGGCCCCAAGACATCAATCTCTGTACCACCTACTTGGTAGTCACAGTGACTCTTCTTTTGGCTCTTTGTACTTACTAGACAATGTAGGGAGGGGTGCAGACCCTGATCCCCCACCTTCTATGTCCTGATGTCACCCTCCTGCCTGTTCTCCCAGATCTACCCACACCCCTGGGTTAGTGCACTGTGGGTAGCAGGGCTTTGGACTCTCTGAGTCAGTGGGAGCTCAGTGTGCAATGGGAAGCTGTGCTAGTGATGGATGGCTAAATAACAACTTATTACAAACTTAGCAGCTTCAAACAACACATGTGTATTATCTTCATTTTCGTGGGCCAGGAGTCCTGGCACAGCTTACCAGGGTCCTCTGTTTCAGGACCTCTCACAGGGCTGCAGTCAAGGTGAAGGCCAGGGCTGGAGTCTCATCAGAAGGCTCAGCTGGGCACAGCTCGCTTCCAAGCTCACATGGTTTCTGGCCGGATTCAGTTCCTGGTGGATGGAGGGCTCCAGTTCTTGGCTGACTGTCGGCTAGGGGGCATCCCCTGGCCCTTGCCATGTGGACCTCTCCCCTGGGGCAGCTCACAACAGGGCAGTTGGCTTCACCAAAGCATGCAAGCCACAAAGGCAACAAAGAGAGTCTGCTAGCAAGATGTAAGCCATGTTGTTATATAAGCTAATCATGGAGGTGACCCCCTGTCACCCTTGCCATCTTCTATTGGCTAGAGATAAGTCACAGAACTCACCCACACTCATGGGCAGGGGGTTACACAGGGTGTGAATACCAGGACCGGGGATTATTGGAGACATCTTAGAAGCTGCCTATCATAGAGACTGAGGCAAAACTCCCCCTTTCCTACAAAGCACTGGAGTAGAGCAGGGCGTTGGAGGAGCCAGAGCTCCAAACCTCTTCAGCCACAGGGTCCCAGGGGGTAGAGCAAATGTCTCAGAGCAGGAGCAGCGGCCAACGGCAGGTTGTCCTGGAGTCTCTACAAGACTGAGGTCATTCCTAGAGCCCCAGACTGGGCTTGGAGGGCCTTCCAAGGCTGAGGACTGGAGAGAAAGAGAACAAAAGGGCTTGTAGCTTCCCTAAGAGTCCATCTGTCTGCTCTGCCCAGCACCTCAGGCACTGTCCTCCTAAGTCCCAGGCCCACCTCCAGAAACAACCCAGCCCAGGACACTCAGACACTTAACCTCAGCTTCTCACCTCTCCGCTCAGTGGATCACAAGGGTCAGTAAATGCAAGTATCCTCTCATTTTCAGTCCCAAATATCTTCTCCTAAGAGTCTTAATCTTCTCAGGTAAAATGAGTATTCACAGGGCTTCTGCCATGTGCTAGGCACCAAGCATACCAATCACACAGCCTTCCCTTCAGGAACCGACGTGCGGAAGGAGGAGACAATGGAGAACGGACCAGCTGCCCACCGCAGCATAAGCAGTGCTGCAGGTGAACTCGGGATCATGGTGCAGGCTCCCTGGAGGGGTTTACATTTGAGATGAGTCTTAAATGAGGAGGAATCAGCCCTGTGGAGAAGGAGGGCACCTCCAGGAGAGGGACTGGCATGAACAAAGGCATGGATCCGACAAAAGAATTCAACCTGGGCGGTGGGAGTTGAGGAGACAGAAACAGAAGGCGTCTGCATGAATTCATTGAGCTCTCAGTGAAAGGCTGAGAGGTCCAGGACTTCAACCCAGGTGCCGGGAAGTGGAGCTTAGACTCAACCTGCAGGCAATGGGAAGTCACTGAAGGGCATTAAGCAGAGGTGTGACATGCTCAGATGTGCAGACTGAGGACGATCGGCTGGGGCTGTGAAGAAGGTGAACCCCAAAATGTAGCCATGTCTTGACTATTGACTTCACTGCAGGATCAAAGCACAAGAAATCAAGAAACCTGGGATGGGAAGGGGGTTTAAAGTCAAATCCATCCTCCCATGCAATTCAGGTCAGGAAAACCTCCTGTGCCATCTTTGGTAGAGGGCACAATCCTGCTTATATTCCCCACAGGGTCGGGAAGCTCATTCTATGCAGGCAGCTCCCCTCTTTCTCCTAAACCAAAAGCTGCCAGGAAGCAGGGGGTTAATGAAGCCTCCTCCAGCATCTCTTTAATTGACTGCAAAATCCTGCTTCCAGACCACTCATTTAGCACTTGTAATTAATTGGGGTTTCGTGCCTGATCTGAGAGATGATGCGATACCCCCCAAGGACAGTGTTTTCTCAGCTGGGATTCTCCAGCTGGAGACGAGCGGCTACACACCCAGCCTCTCCACAGGCACTGGCTGGGGTATGAATGCAGGCTTTAGCCCTTCCCTTCCGTGTGAGCTCAGACAGGGCCCTTCCCCGTCGGAGCACAGAGCCAGCACATTGCACAGACTCAGTGGGTGGGTCAGAGCTGGTGTCATCATCTCCATGGGCTCCAGACCCAGGACATCCACTGTATCCTGGGGCAGGACCAGGGGTCTGCAGCCCTTGGCCACATCAACTCCCCGCTGCTCTCATTGTGAGAGGCACTTAGCATGGCCCTGTCTGCATGAGAGTCAAGACAGGTCATGTCAAAGTACATAAGACAGGGGAGAAAAAGGGAGGGCAAGGGAGCCCCCACTTACCAAGCACCGGCTGTAAGCCACACACCAGGGCTGAGTGCTGTAAAGCCGCCTTCTGTCTTCATCCCAACAGGAACCTGTGAAGTCAGTCTTCTCCCCCCTTTACACATGAGAAACCTAGGCTCACAAGTAAAAGCATAAAATGGGAATGAGCACAGGATTTGGACTCAGACAAACCTGACTTTCAACCCTGATTCCTTCCATCTGATCCTGGGTAAGTGCCTCAACAGCCCTGAACCTGGGTTTTACCTATTTTTTAAAATTATCATGTATAATAAAACATAATAAAAATTACTATCTATAATAATGTCCACCATGACCACCAGGGCCATTGAGGAAATCAAATAGAATAATGCCCACAGATCTCCTAACACAGTGCCAGGTACATAGTACCCACAACATGACAGCCATTGCTACTAAATGCTACCATTACTAAAGCAAGACTGATGAAGAAAAGTAACTAGAGGAGGAAAGGACAGGAGGGAGAAGAAATAAAAAGGAGGAGGAGAAGAATTTGTTATGAGAAAAATCCTCCAGTCATCCAAATAGTAAACTGGGAAGCCTGGATTTAAAAACAAATCTGTCTTGTGCCTTTTCATGTAACCCAAGACAAATGAGAGGCAAGGGTTAAAGTGAGTTAGGGGACAGAGGGAATAACTGACTCCTTCAGGAAGCTCTCTTGACTTTTTAGCTCAAAAGAGACCTAGCAATGTGCAGTAGTTGTCTGTTGCTGCATAATAAATTACCCCAAATTATTAGCTGAGTGTGGTGGTGCACACCTGCAGTCGTAGCTACTCAGGAGGCTGAGGTGGGAGCATTGCTTCAGGACGTTGAGCTGCAGTGAGCTATGATCATGCCACTGCACTTTAACCTGTGCAACAGAGTGAGACCCTATTTCTATAAAAATAAATAAATAAATTACCCCAAAACTTAGTGGCTTCAAGCAATAAACATTTATTTTCTGTCCATTTCTGTAGGTCAAGAATTCTGGAGTGGCCTAAGTAGTTCCAGACTGGGGTCTGTCGTGAAGCTGCGGTCCCCAGGTCAGCCAATGCTGCAGTCTCACCTAAAGGCTTGACTGGGCTGGAGGATCCACCTCCAAGGTGTCTCAGTCACAGGACCAGCAGCTGGTGCTGACTGTCGGCAGGAAGTCTCCTTTCCAGAGCCCCTTCAGAGAACTTCTTCAGCATCCTCACAATACAACAGCTAGCCTCCCCGAGTTAGTAATCCAAGAGAGCAAGGTGGAAGCTGCAATGTCTTTCGTGACCTAGCCTCAGGCATGTACCATGCCCTCTGCAGTATTCTATTAGCCACACCAACCAGCTGTGTTTCAATGGGAGAGATGCTACAGGGCACGAATATGGGGGGAAGAAGCTCCCTGGGGAGTGGACCCCTCCCCTTTCAGGCTGCCTACCTCACAATGCAGACCTCAGCACACCTGCAGCTCTTTCTTCAGCCCTTAGTTAGCAAACACTCCTTCATTTATCCATCCATTGAGGAAACATCTCCTCATTCCTTTCTGCCATTAACAAGTGCTCTCCTCCCTAGTGCCTCATCATGGCCAAATTCAGGCTAAGTGCTGCCTTTCAGACCCAAATCTGACATGGTTACCAGAGCCTGTATTCCGGACATCAAAACCAACACACAGCAAGCAGTCTATCATGAGAAAACACTTGGAACCTGGTTCCAAGCCAGGCTTCCTTTTTTATTTATTTATTTATTTATTTATTTATTTATTATTTTATTGCATTTTAGGTTTTGGGGTACATGTGAAGAACATGCAAGATTGTTGCATAGGTACACACATGGCAGTGTGATTTGCTGCCTTCCTCCCCATCACCTATATCTGGCATTTCTCCCCATGCTCTCTCTCCCCAACTCTCCACCCCCCACTGTCCCTCCCCTATTTCCCCCCGACAGACCCCAGTGTGTGATGCTCCCCTCCCTGTGTCCATGTGTTCTCACTGTTCAACACCCACCGCCAGGCTTCCTTTGACCTTGATCACATTGTCTCACCTCTCAGGGCCTTCATGAAAAGAGAAAAGACTTGCACTGCCCAGTCATGGCAACAAATGTGTTTAAGTGCCCAGCACAAGGCAAGTTCTCAATAAATGATGACCAAGGCTGTTAATATTACTATTCTAAATAAACAGAACTTGCACCCCCAAACCTGGACAGCCACCCACCTAGGCTTCCTCTACCCTTCAAGAGACGGCTGGCTCTTGGATGCCAAAGCTGGCCCCCAGCTCCTGCCAGCCATCTTCTCCAAGGCCTAGCTGAGCCTGGCCTTGGCTCTGCCAGCCAGAGGCTCCCCAGCTGCCAGCCCTAATCAGCTGCTCCAGCCAAGACCTCAAATTGATTTGCCATCGTTTAGCTGGGAAGCAAGAGCTCTTCTTGACTTGCGGCCAAAATCCATTCTGTGATAGCAAAGTAATCACCTCCGTGGCGGTGTCCGGAGAATGTGATAGAGATCTAGGACACAAAGTCTCCATCCTAACACCCAGAACCCCAGGCTTGCTACCGCACAGCTCTGGTCCCACTCCCTCCTCCTGCACCTGTGCAGCCACCATGTGTGTCCTCTGCAATAGCATGTCCCCTCCTGCACTTTACATAGTCTAATTCGGTGGCTCTAAAACTTTGCAGCACAGGAGACTAGCCTGGGGAAGCCTGGCTCTGGCCCCCCAACAATCTGATTCAATTGGTATGGGGTGCATCCCGGGCATGAAGGTGCTTCTTAGTTTGTCAGAGACCGGGTTTTGCTCTGTCACCATGGCTGGAAGGCCATGGTGTCACCATAGCTCAGTGCAGCCTTGATCTTTTGGACTCAAGTGATCGTCTTGCCTCAGCCTCCCTAGTAGCTGGGATTCCAGGCATGTGCTAACAAACCCACCTAATTTTTGTTTTGTTTTAAGAGATGAGGCCCTGTGTTGCCCAGGCAGGTCTTGAACTTCTGGCCTCAAATTATCCTCCTGCCTCAGCCACCCAGCCATTGGGATTTTCAATTAAGAGCTCTCTAGGTGGTTCTGATGGGCAGCAAAGTTGGGGAACTGCTGACTGCTGGTCTAAGGCACATGGCACTGCCACCCCTGGATGCTTGCACTCAGCATGACTCATTTAGTCACTTGACGATTATTTATTGGGCACCTACAATGGCTGAGCACTGTTCTAAGGGCTGGAAATGCCTCTGAGAACAAAGTCTTTGCCTGCATAAACTCAGTGCTAGTCAAAGGCAGTGGCCAAGAAACAAGATAAGTAAAATTTATAAACTATTAAATAATAATAAATGCTGGCCAGGTACAGTGGCTCACGCCTGTAATCCCAGCATTTTGGGAGGCTGAAGTGGGCAGATCACCTGAGGTCAGGAGTCCAAGACCAGCCTGGCCAACATGGTGAAATCCCATCTCTACTAAAAACGCAAAAATTAGCCAAACATGGTGGTACGCACCTGTAATCCTAGCTACTCGGGAGGCTGAGGCAGGAGAACTTCTTCAATCCGGGAGGCGAAGGTTGCCGTGAGCCGAGATCGTGCCACTGCACTCCAGCCTGGGTTACAGAGCAAAACTCTGTCTCAAATAATAATAAAATAAGCACTTCAGAAGTCACGTGTGGCCAAAGTGGCTTTTGAATAACACCTGAGTCCCCCACATACCAGCTTATGGCAATGTGCCCTGCCTACTGCTGAACAGCTCTGATCCCTCACCCCAGGCCTAGACTGAGTCTCCACCTCAGCCATATAGTGACCCCAACTCACATGGTACTCCCAACCCTAGCCACACACTCAGTCTTGACACGAAGCAAAGCACAGAATGAGGCTTAACCCTAGTGGCAGACCCAGCCTGAGGTTGTGATCATCTCTGACCATTTGCATGGGCCCCAAAGTCTCCCATGAACCCAGGTTTTACCTCCTCGCAGCACTGCATGCAGAGAACAAAGCTCCCTAATGCCTGTCTAGCCCTGCTGCCAATCCCAAACTTAGCTCTACTCTCCACAACTTTCCCTACAGAAAACCCACTGGGTTTTCTAAGGATTTTTACTACTGGTGTCTACAGGCACAAGAAAACATATGGGCTAAACAGATGGGAAAAGCCTCCGAGCAGTAAGGTTTTTGAAGCTGGAAGGTCCCTTAGAGAGCATCCAACCTCACCCCCTTACTTTACAGTGAGGCCCAGAGAAGTTCATAAGTAACTTGCTCAAGGTCGTGCAGCAAACCAGCAGCAGAACCAGAAATGGAACCCAGGTCGCCTCTCAGCCCAGTGTTCCCTTTGCAGCCTCCCTAGGACAGAGTAGGGGATATCACCCATCTGGTAGAACAGTGCCCAGAATTTCCTCTGGGAAACCACTTCTCTATTCTCTACCCATGATTTGGGCAAAATCCAATCCAATCATCGCCAAGTGCTCCCCTGGTCCCGTGATTGGTTGGGAGCCAGACCCAGCACCCAATTGGGTGAGGTGGGGCAGTGAGATGTGCTGAGACCTCAGTTCCTCCTCCCCGGTGCGCTCAAAGCTGGGGACCGGGAGGCACGAGTGCCGCCTGCGTCGCTGCCATCTCACGTGGGCTGCGGATGACGCCAATCCAGGATGAGGAGGAAACTGTGAGATGAAGAGAAATGGAATTGTGGGGGCATCATCTGAACATCCATCAAGCTGAACCTGGAAGAGTTCCTACCTCTGACTTTTTTAGTTGCATGAGTCAATAAAATCCCCTTGTACCTGAAGCCATCTGGGTTGGGTCTCTGTCATGTGCAGGCCTGACACTTTCTGGGTCTCCCAGAACTGCACTTCCTACATCAAACCCTCCTGCTCTCAGATCTCAACCATCCTTTTGCCCTTGGTTTCTCCCAACTCCTGGAGCTCCCTGGTCCCTCCCCCAACAAGGCTCTGTCTTCTCCAGTGTCCTCGACATTGTGGCAGGCAGAACCACGCCCCCCACCCCCACAAAGATGTCCACATCCTAACGCCTGGAATCTGTGAATATGTTCTTATGCAGCAAAGAAGAATTAACACGGCAGATGAAATTAAGGTTTCTAATCATCTGACCTTAAAATAGTAGTTTATCCTGGATTATCTGATTGGGTGCAATATAAATACCAATGTCCTTAAAAGTGCAAGAAGGAGGTAGAAGAGCGAGCCAGTGTGATGGCAGTGTGAGGACACAGCCCAACATTTCCAGCTTTAAAGACAGAGAAAGAGCCCATGAGTTGAGGAAAGTGGGCAGCCTTTAGAAGCCAGAAAAGGCAAGGAAACAGACTCCCTCCAAGAGCCTCCAGGGGGAACACAGCCTTACCCACACCTTGACTTTAGCCCAGTGAGATTGAGTCTGGTCAGATTTCCGACCTCCAGAACCCTAAGAAAATAACTGTGTTGGTTCAGGCACTGTGTTTTTTACCTCAGCAATGGGAAACCAATATGATACTGGCACTCAAGAGGGTGGTTGACAAACACTACCCCTGAGGACCTGGATCAACACTAAGCACAGGCCTGACTCTGAGATGGGCTCTTGCAGTCAGCTGGGGCAGGGGCCAGAACTGCAGTCGACTCTGACACAGCACGCTCAGTGCTCTAACGCAGGATCTCACAGGATGCTGCCGGATCCCACGGTAGAGACCCCCAAACCTGCTGGGGGCATTTCCTAGAGGACACAGAAGCTGAGCTGACTCTCAAGTTAGCTGGGAGTGAACACCAAAAACCAGGGTGTGGGGGTTGGAGGCAGGCATTCCAGGCAGAGGGAGCTGCAGGAACAGAGGCTCAGAGGTGGAGGGAGCCTGGTCCCCTGTGGGAACTGGAGGGTGCAAAGAGCCGCAGGGCGATGTGGACGCAGAGGCTGCAGTGGGGGCCAGGCTGTGCGGGCCTGGAACGCCAAAATAAGAAGGGTGAACTTCGTCCACAGGGCTGGGGGCCACTGGAAGTTTCAGGCAAGACAGAGACATAGATGGACAGCCGGACCAAAGTGAAGACTGTGGCAGGGAAGGGAAGGTGTGAAATCTAGGGCTGTGGGGAAGGGAGTGGAGGGAGACTCTGGAGAGCTGACCTCCCTGCAGGGGGTCAGAGGAAAGAAACAGAGCTGAGGATGAGTCCAGTTTTCTGTCCTGGGCTAGTACCCTCCGTCAAGACAGGCACCACAGAGGCAGAGCAGATTTGAGGAAAAGATGAGAATGCGGGAGTGTGTGGAGCCCGGAAGCACCCCAGGAGACATCCACGAGGCAGCTGCTCAGCAGAGAGGTCTGAGTTGGAGGTAGGAATTCGAGTCACAACCAATGGCCAGGGAGCCCACAGTAAGGGGGAGAGAAGAGGCACGGGGAACTGAGCCACCTAACAGATGTCTTTCTACACGGAACAAGGGAAAATGCTATGGTCTGCAATATGGGAGCAGGAAGAGGCCCCAAGGCTGCAAATAGAAATGGCAGAATTCTCAGAGACAGACAAGGCGGGGTGTGAGGGTCCAATGGATCCCCAGCCCCCAAGCCAAGGAGCCCTCAGGATGGGGGTGCCCCTCAGAGGCACCCTGGGGACCAGCTCTGACATTGATCCAGCTCCCTGCCTGCATCCAAGGATGCCCAAGACATCTCTGCTGTCAGGGAGTAGCTATGGTGATAGGTGTAGGCCCTGGAGAAGCCCCAGTATCAGCCCTCCCCCAATCAAATGAGACCAAGGGGTTTCCTGGTCCAGGCAGAGCCAACCCCCCCTTCCCCACACAACACACAACTCCCGCTGTTGGTTTTTCCCTTCCCACCAAGCACTTCAGTGTTGGGAACATTTAATAACTGGCTGCCAAATCCCCTGGGGACAGGCTAATGAAGCTGCCTCCCTGCCTCCCGCCTTGTCTGGGGCCTCGGCCCCTCCCCACCTCTCCCTGCCTATTCCACCCCTCCCAGGTCCCCCTCCCCTCTGAGCAGTTAGGGGCCCAAATTGCTTTAGATGAGAAAGGGAGGCAGGAGACTCAGGCCAGAAAGTGAAGTCTCCCTCTGTGCCTGCTGTTCCAGTGTCCTCAGAATATTTGCTGAGTGACTATGAGACACAGGCGCACCACCCACCTGCCACGTTTCTGGGCGCTGCAGGCTGCAGCTGGGTCTCTGGCCTCCAGCAGCAAAGGGGTCCTAGCATGGAAAAAACGGTGCTTGTATGTCAGATGGATTGGGGGAGGGGGTGGTCTGGCTTCTCTGCCTTCCAGTGTGTGACCATGGTGGAAGTTTCCTAGCTTCCTAGAAGCTCGGTTTCCTCGTCTGTGAAATGGGAGTGATACCCCCTCAAGCGGAGAGTCTAGAAGGAGACCATGTATGGATGGCCCCTGACACAGGGCCTGGTACACAGAATGTTTGCAATAAATTTTATGTCAGAATGTTTCCAATTGCACTCCTTGGCAAGGTGAGGTATCCAATCAGGGTGTGGTGGTTGCCCTGGAAACACAGATTTCTCTACACAAAGGGTCAGCAGATGCCGTGGGGACTAAGCTCACCTCTCTGGCTTCCCCTAGGCTGGTTTTATCCCCCAGGGGTTGGTACTAATTTCTAAAACCCCTTTCTTCCTCTTACTTAATCACTGCTAATCCCTGGAGGGCTTGGTCAGGCGGAGTCCCTGGTTCAAGCCGGTGAGTTGTGGAAGCTCACACATACTTCCTCCAGATGGCAGTAAGGACAGTGTGGGGAGGGGAAAGGAATGTCTCCGCCCTGTCTGAGCAGCTCCCACAGCAACCATGCCTGTTCCCTGACACAGGTTTCCACCCTCAGGGTGGTCATTCTGCCTCTCAGGAGGGCTCCTTGGGCTGTGTGCCCTTCCCCACTTCCCCCAGCTCAGGCGCCTGGTGCCTTTCTCAGCCCAGGCTCAGAGGAGATGGCTGGGCAGCTCTGTCTCCTGCAGACCAGGCTGCAAACTCCTCTGGGGTTCTGTGAAGAACACCAGCTAAGCGTGTTGGCCATCTCTCTTTCTTCTAAGAGCAGAACCCCAACATTATTTTGAGGGACCACCCTTCCCTACTCTCAACCCCTGTAGTTCTAGCTCCCCTGGCCAACTTCAAAGGTAAACCAGAATGGGTTAAAGGATGATCCCATGAAGCAAGTATAACCAGTGAGAACCCCATCTGAAACTTTCACAAGAACCACTGGAAAAGCAGCGTCCCCCCCTCCCCTCCCCTCCCCTCCCTAGCCCTCCTCTTCCCTCTCTTTGGCTGAATGGCCAAATACAGGTCTGGAGCTGCCAATGTTCCTCCTGCCACCTTCTAGGAAGGGCCCACCTGGGAAGGACATTCATACAGGGGAAAGCAGAGCTAAGTGCTGGTGGCAGTCATATGTTTGGGTCTTTGAGTACCAGAGTTGCAGCAGGAGTGAGTCTTGGGAACAGCAGCACTCACTTTGCTAAGTGAGCTTTGACCACCAGGCTCAGAGTCACACGGAACTGGGTGTGAGTCCCAGCTCTGCATTCTGCATGCCCAACCTGTGTGACCATCAGTTACATCCTCTTTGAAATGGGGTTAATGCCTGAAAGCAAGCCAGGAGATCCAACATTATTTCCTTTAAGGGAATGTACAACTCCAGCTTCTCTGCCTTACAAACCCCTACCTGGCCTTCGAAACCATTCTTCAGTGTACAGTTCCGGGGCATTGAGTACATTCCCATTGTTCAACCATCACCACCGTCCCCCTCCAGAACTCTTTTCATCTTGTGAAGCCAAAACCCTGCACCACTTAAGCACTTGCTTCCCAATCGCCCCAGCCCCTGGCACCCACCGTTCTGCTTTCTAGCTTTGTGATTCTGACTCCTCCAAAGACCTCATGCAAGTGGAGTCATACAGTATTCAGCCTTTCGTGTCTGGCTTGTTTCACGCAGCATCATGTCCTCAAGGTCCATCCAGGCTGCAGCACGTATCAGGATTTTCCTCCTTCCTAAGGCGGAATCATAGTCCACATGTGTATGCACACATTTGGTGTCCGTCACGGACACTCTGGTTGCTTCTATGCTTTAACTATTGTGAATAGTGCTGCTGTGAACGTGGTAGACAAATGTCTCCTCGAGTCTCTGCTTTTATTTTATTATTTATTTTTGAGACAGAGTCTCGCTCAGTCACCCAGGCTGGAGTGCAGTGGTGCAATCTCAGCTCACTGCAACCTCTGACACCTGGGTTCAAGGAATTTTCCTGCCTCGGCCTCCTGAGTAGCTGGGATTACAGGCAGCCGCCACCACACCCAGCTAATTTTTGTATTTTTAGTGGTGACAGGGTTTCACCACGTTGACCAGGCTGGTCTCAAGCTCCTGACCTCAAGTGGCCCACCCACCTCGGCCTCCCAAAGTGCTGGGATTACAGACGTGAGCCACCGCGCCCAGCCAAGTCTCTGCTTTTAATTCTTTTGGGTATATCCCCAGAAGTGGAATGCTGCCTCATATGGTATTTCTATTTTTAACTTTTTGAGAGACTGACATGCTGTTTCCCCAGTGTTTAAATGTCGATAATTACTGTATTTCACCAATACCAAGCAGTACATATTTTCACATATTAAAATCACTGAAGTTGGGGGCCATATTACAATTGCTGGATGTCAGTTTGTGAGCTTTATTTTATTGGTGGTAGGTAAAACGGAGGCTTACCCTGCAGTCAGTGTCATAGTAGATTTGATGAAACAGTACAGTAATGGTAATGTAGATAAATGTTTTTAAACATTTGCAGGCCAAAGAGAGCACGCCTGAGGGTCAGTCAGACCCAGAGACTTCAGGCTCAGGCTGGAGCTGGCTCCCTGTCATTCCCCCAACTCTCTGCTGACTCATCCCATAGAGCGCTGTGTGACCCAGTCCTCAGCCATCTACCCTTCGCTGAGGAGAGGACCTCAGACACCACCACGGGGGTCTCACACTGGTGCCAGCAAAAGTAGGTGCCAATAATGCGTATTGAATGGAGGATGCCAGGCAGAGGAATGATTTCAAGACAAATTAGAGTCAAAGGTGGCCTCATTGTCCACCTGGACCCAGTCTCGGGGCCGGGGATGAGGGTTCACTCCCCGGGGCTGACCCAGCAAAGGATCTGTAGCCAAGAAGTCATTCAAAAAACCAGCTTTCCAGAACCCATGGGCCAAAAGATGGTGACTGTCCGATGGGGCTTTGAGAGATCAACAGCTTAAGCCAAAAGAGGAAGATTTTTGACACAGACCAAAAATCCCGGGGGTCTTGCCCCGGGGAAAGTCAGAGAGGCAAGCCCAGTCCTTAGGGGTCCCAGACCCTTTGTGCAGAGAAACCCACGTTTCCAAGGCAACCACCGCCTCCCAAGTAGGCAATCTCCTCTGCCAAGGAATGCATCTTAAAATATTCTCATGTTTAATATATTAAGAACAAACAGTGTACCAGGCCCAGTGCCAGGGGCTTCATAAGCACGCTCTCGCTTAATTCTCACAGGGAGAATCCAGTCCCCGCTTCAGATCGGACGTCAGCGGGGTGCTCAGGCTCAGCAAGAATAGAAGGCTGACCCCAAGGTCACACACAATTTCATGCAAATCTGTCTGACCCCTGATTTTTTCCCATTTCCCCGGGAAGCTGGTACCCCTTTGATGCTGGACCCACTTTGATGGACCCCAGAAACATGGCCAGTGGGCCATGCCGTGTGTCTCCAGGCAGCCACACAGACACGTGTCACATGTGGTCACATGAGCCACATTCCTGAATTTAGCACAAGCCCCCACACAGGCCAACCAGTCCAACGCCCCTTCGCCCTCTCAATGGAATGGCAGGGGCTCCCAGATGGAGGGAAGTGGGTATCTGGCTTTTGCCAGCATCTGCTCTCCTTTATTTTGCTCACAGCATCTCAGTTTCCCTTCAGGAAACCTCTTTTCCCCAAGTTCCCAAGGAGAGGGGCTGCCCTTATCCCCCCAGGTCCAGGGATGACCCCATGTCCCAGGCCTGGCCCATGGGTGTCTGCCCTGGGGTTTATCCTACAGCTATTACTTGCTGGGTGTGGGGCCCAATCTTCCTGCCAGTGTTGCTGAGCTGGCAGGCTGTGGGCCTGGAGCTGCTGGGGGCAATCTTTAACCTCAGTAGAGAGATTGCCTGAGAGTAAGGCCAATGCAGAGGAATCAGATGGAGACAGGTGTGTGTGTGGAGAGGGAGAGTTGACCCACCCTGAGGACTTCTCGCCTTTCCCTTCCACAGGTGTTGATCCCAAAATTAACTCTCCATAAATATCCTGCATTCTGAACTTCACCAGTCTTTTTTCCAGGAACCCAACCTGTTACAGTTGGTGCTGAACATGAGTCAGGAAAGCAGACACTGGGGTGGAGAGTTTGGAGCTGAACCACCTGCTGCTCAGCTGGCAACGAGACGCCTGGCACAGAGTGCCCCTGGCCCAGGTGATGAAGGATGCTGGACTCGTGAAAGAAATTCATTAACTGGTGTGATGTATAAGTGTAATAGATTTGAGAAAGATGGGGGTGGAGGGTCGGAAGGGAAGCAATGTAACAGTTGAACTGGGTGGCTATTGTTAAACCCACTTGATCTGAAAAACAGTAACAAAAAGCTGAGCCTGATAAATCAGCAATTAAAGGCCAATGTGAAAGCCAGAGGCCCTTTTGTTGGCATTTAAAGAGGCTCTCATCTGCAGCAAGAGGCCAGAGAAAGCAGGAACCAGGCTCGGGATCCACAGAAGATGCAACTCCAACCAAGGTGGGTCCACCGTGCCAAGGCCAAGACCCTGGTTAGAAGAGAGTGCACCCCTGTGGCCAGGAGTGGTGGCTCATGCTTGTAATCCCAGCACTTTGCGAGGCTGAGGTGGGTAGCTCACTAGGTCAGGAGTTTGAGACCAGCCAGGCCAACATGGTGAATCCCTGTCTCTACTAAAAATATGAAAATTAGCTGGGTGTGGTGGCACACGCCTGTAATCCCAGCTACTCAGGAGGCTGAGGCAGGAGAATTGCTTGAATTTGGGAGGCAGAGGTTGCAGTGAGCTAAGATTACTCCACATACCACTGCACTGCAGCCTGGGTGACATAGCAAGCCTCTGTCCACTCCCCCCCCCAAAAAATAAATAAATAAAGAGGATACAACCCTGACACACAGGCTGGGAACATCTAGGTTGAGGCGCCTACAAACCATGGACTCTCCAGATCCCCCTGAGCCCTCTGAGCCTGCAGGAATGCCAACCCACTGCTGAGGGCTGGCACTCCCTCCCGCCTTGCCTGGACACTGTGCAGAGGCCTCTCCAGCCAGACAACACGTCCCTGGCTCAGGCTCTGCCTCATCTGTCCTCCCGATCACTAGGACAATGACTAGGACGAAGTCACAATAGCAACCCACTGTGGGCATGTTGGGCCTGATGAGGAAAGATGAGGCGATATCCCAAAGGAGCGGGAGGACCTAGACAGCACAGGCCTGTGGGAACATGGGACTGGAATCCAAGGGTGTCTGCTCAAGA
This sequence comes from Cebus imitator, assembly GCF_001604975.1. Lineage (NCBI taxonomy): Eukaryota > Metazoa > Chordata > Mammalia > Primates > Cebidae > Cebus > Cebus imitator. The sequence continues at coordinate 622,351 of NW_016107999.1, forward strand.
AGCTCAGAAGGTAAGATTGGATAAAGGAGCATTTATCAACTTGGGAGAACTCTCCCAGGATACAGGATTTATTACCCTCACCAGTGGCCCAGGAGATGGTGCAAACTCACTACAAATGGTTCCTAGAAACATGGGAAAAGCAGCAACCAACATGAAGTGAGAAATGACAGGGCAAACGGTGAGAAAAGGCACTCGGAGGCCCAGACAGGTGGACCCACCAGAGGAGGTGTGCCATGTAAGGCTGGAACTCCCAGAGCCCTATGCTGTACATAGGACCCAGATGACATTCCCACCCCTGACCCAAGGCTGTTAGGAATGCACCACTTAGAAGTTCAGTGATGGCTCCTGTCTGGGGACCAGGGCTGGCAGGAGTAATTGCCATGGTAAAGCCAGGCTCACTCACAGCAACTATCCCAAGGATCTTGGAAAACCAGAAGCCATCTGCTTTAGTGCTTCTGTCACAAAATATCATAGGCTGGGTGGCTTATAAAGGAATTTATTTCTAACAGTTCTGGAGGCTGGGAAGTCCAAGATCAAAGTAGGTTTGGTGTCTGCTGAGGGCTCCCTTTCTGGCTCCTAGATGGCTCCTTCTCACCATGTCCTCAGAGAGTAGAACAGGCAGGGCAGCACGCTGGGGCATCTTTTCATTAGGGCACTAGTCCCATTCATGAGGCTCCACCCTTATGACCCAATCGCCTTCCAAAGCCCCCACCTCCTAATACCCTCACATTGGTGATTAGGTTTCAACCTATGAATTTTGGGGAGACACCAACACAGAGACTATGGCACTTTCAGAAGGCAGGAAGATGTCATTGTGGTGAGTGGTAGGGTAGAGAGAAGGCTGGGGGAGCCTGAGCTGCAGTGAATACAACTTGGCATCCCTAGGGGCCACATAGATGTGCAGCCAGCCAAGGTACTACTGTATCTGCATAATCGAAAACAGCAAGGATGGATGGCTGGGAAGCTAAGGACAGTCACCTTAATAAAAAGAAACAATCCCTTCCCCAGTGTACATCCTAAGTGAGTTCTTGGACCTGGAAACTTGACTGACAGAAAGCCCAGGTCCCCAGGAGGAAGAACCCCATGACTGCCCACAGCAAGGATTCCCCTATTTCTTCCCAATGTTACTCAGGTAACTGTGTACTGGGGAAGGGAAAACCTAGAGCATTAGCATGGCGCCTGCTAAGAGAGCCAGGTGATAAATGGAGTTCTAGCCTAGGTCCAGCTCACAGTGGGTCCACCGTACCATCCTCAGTGGTCTCCGAATGTATAATTGTAATTGACATACTTAGTAATTGACACAAGCCCCCTTATGCTGTGAGGTAAGAGCTATCATAGTGGGGAGATCCAAGTGGAAGCCTCTGAAACTGTCCCTTCTGGCCAAGATGATAAATAAAAAGCAGTATTATATCCCAGGGGATGGCAAAGATGAGTGCTGTTCTTAAAGATGTAAAAGATGCATGGATGGTCATTCTTATTATAGTTCCATTTAATTCACCAGTCTGTTCCACATGAAAACTACCAGAAGTGCAACACGTAGTAGCCCAATTGCAGCTTCCTTGCTAGGTGTGGTATTGCTGCTAGAGAAGATTAATATTAATTCAGGGGACCAGGCGCAGTGGCTCATGCCTGTAATCCCAGCACCTTGGGAGGCCGAGGCTAGTGGATCATTTGAAGTCAGGAGTTCAAGACCAGCTTGGTCAACATGGTAAACCCTATCTCTATTAAAAATACAAAAATTGGCCAGGCATGGTGGTTCACGCCTGTAATCCCAGCTACTTGGGAGGCTGAGGCAGGAGAATCACTTGAACCTGGGAGGCAAAGGTTGCAGTGAGCCACTATACTCCAGCCTGGGTGACAGAGCAAGATTCTGTCTCAAAAAAAAAAAAAATTGACTTCAGGTATATGTTATGAAGCCATTAATCTGGTGAATATGTTCTTTTCCATCTCAATCAAGAAAGAGTGAGAAAGAGTACACATTCACATGGAAGGGACAACAGTAGACGTTCACTTTTCACCAGGGCTCTGTTATGACCATTCCAAAAGATCTGGATCGTCAGACAACCTGCAGAACATCACCCTGATCCAGTACAATGTCAACATGCTGATCAGGCAGATAGACAAGAGGTACCTACCATGCTGGAGGCCAAAGGGTGAGAGAGAAAACTACTAAAGATTAAGAGGCCACCATATCAGTACAATTTCTAGGAATTCAATGGTCTGGTGAATACTGGGACATATCTACAAAGTAAAGACAAATTATTTCATCTTTTACCTCGCACCAGTCGAGCTGATAGGTAGGTCTGGAGACAACATATTCCATAGCTGAGAATACTGCTCCAACCCTGTATGGCAGTGCCCTGAAAGGCTGCCAAGGCCCAGAGTAAGAAAGGACTCTGCAGAAGCGTCAGGCTGCGGGGGCCATCAGCCCTATCCCTCAAGCCATACAGCTCAGCAGACCCTATGGTGTCAGCCATGTGAATGATAGGAAGAGATGCCAATGATGGACCCAAGCTCCAGTGGGAGAATCCCTTAGGATCTCGAGACTCCCTAGGATTTGGGAGCAAATCCTTACAATTAGCAGCAAAGGATTATACACTTTTGAAAACAGGTCCTGGTGTGTTTGTGCTACCAGCCCTGGTGTGACACAGAACACCCAGACTTGAGACACCGGGTAATCAGGCAGCCAGAACTGCCTGTCATGAGCTGGGTCTGCCAGATCCAGTCAGTCTAACATGGTGGGGACATCCTGACTGGATCTGGCAGACCCAGATCCAGTCAGTCTAACATGGTGGGGACATCCTGGATCAAACATGAGTAGGCCTTGAGGACACCAGCAAGCTATGCGGCAGGTAGCCCAGCCCCCACGTCATCCACACTGTGGTACCTGCTCACTGCAACCTTTGCCTCCCACGTCATCCACACTGTGGTACCTGCTCACTGCAACCTTTGCCTCCCACGTCATCCACACTGTGGTACCAGCACCCTCAGCTCATACAAATGGCCACATGGGGGACTCCCATGCCACCAGCTGAAGAGGATAAAACTGAGATTGGTTTGGCTTGGCATGTGGCAGATGACTACATTGGTCCCCTCCTGAAAAGACCAGGAATAGAGACCTGTTCCAGATAGACATCTGCCTTTCCTGCCTGTGGGCTCTCTACTCAGGGGTTTATGAAGTGTGTGATTCGCTGGCATAGGAGGCCACATAACATCACTTCTGACTCAACAGCCCATCTTATAGCAATAGCCCTGGAGGGGCAGGAGTAGGCTGGCCCATGACCAGGGATCCACTGGTAATACTGCCCACCACATGACCCCAAAGCTGCTGGCCCGATGGTGCATTATGATGGCCTGTTGAAGACAGAGCTGCAATGTCAGTTCAGAAACAAGCCTTCACAAGGTTTCAGTACCATCCTCCAAGACGCAGTATCACCACAAGTCAAATACTACATATGGCACTACATATGGGCAGAATACACAGGTCTAGGAACCTAGGGGTAGAAGCTTAAGTGGCCCAGTGGCCCACTTAGAGAATTTGTGCTTGCTGTCCCTCAACTCTGAGTTCTGTAGGTCTAGAAGTCCTTGTTTCCAAAGAGACAATATTTCTGCAAGGTGACAAAGCCAGAGTTCCTCACAGTCAAAGCACTGCCACCTCCTTGGCACTCTGGGCTTCTCATCCTTGCATCGGGGGGCAGTAGTAAGAAGAGGAGTCACATCCTGGCATCCAGAAGGGGTTGCACTTGGGGACTGGGTGGAATATGTCTGACATCCACGCGATGCCCTTGGGTGCTTCTTGGTACTCTCTTGCCCAGTTTTGATGGTAAGTTGCCAAGTGTAGGAAACTTGGCCTGAAAATGGCATGGTGACCAGGGTCTCAGTTCCCTCAGGTAATCAGGAGACCGACAGAGATGTCGTCTGAGAGTTAGGTGATCTATAATGGGCAGTGGAGTGGGCAGCTAAGGATGTCAGTTGCAGCCCTGAGACCCCAAAACTTCAGAGGCAGAGGCTGGAGTTCATCTCACTAATTTTCCTCTTCAAGTTTCCTCCTAGAAGAGCTTCTCACAGAACTTACATGAAGTGGGTCCAAGAGGTGGACTGTGAAGGACTCTGTAAGGCGCCACCAAGGTCCCTCTGCAGGAATAAAGAACTTATGACCCCAGCTGCTGGGAGCACCACCTGCAGAAAGTTAACAGCCCTCATACTCTATTCCCAGGGCAGCCTACGTCCAGTGACCTGACCAATGTGGGGTGCCAAGTACTCGACCTTTTGCCTTGACTCGACAGTCCCGAGGGGTCATCACATCCTCAGGCCAGCTGAGGCTTCTGCTGAGATAGCATCATAGGTCGGCCTTCCCCTTTGCCCAAGCCTGCTTCTCCCTGCTCCCTTCCAATGGTATTGGCTTCAGGAGCACTGGCTAAAGAGCCCCTGCGCGCTTCATCTCAGAGACCTGCCCAAGCTCATACTCAGACCTGGAGTGGCAGAAACAAACCTCAGATTCATTGTTACTGTCCAAAACCCAGAGACTGGGAAAGTCAGCACGTGCAGGACTCAGAAGTGAGAAACAGAGCAGATACCTTGGATGCAATGAAGATTTGAACTCCATATAAGGAATGAGTCTAATTACCTTAGGCTGCTCGTGGTGATGTTGCTAAGTTTCTGCTCAGAGGATGGGGAAGAGGAGATATTCCAGAAAAACAGAGCAGTCCCCTCACCCATCTCAGGCTTTGGGGTTATTGAGATCAGAGGATGTCAGAGCTTTAACTTCCTAGCTGTGGGGCCTTAGCCAACCACTCCACCTCCCCAAGCCTGTTTCCCCCACTCCAATCTGGAGCCAATAAGATGCACCTGTGATTCTTTCGTAGCTGGCATTGGGGTTCCCGGTGCACAGAAATCTCTCGGTAAATGTGGCCATTGTTATTCAAGAGCTGAGGAGGCTAATTAGCCTCGCTGCTGATGCAACAGGAATTCACAGCGCGGGGACTGGCCTGCTGAAGGGAGGACAAGGCTGGAACATCTCATTTTGACAAATGGCTTTTGTTTACCCACGACTGGCAAACAAACGCTCCACGACGAGCAGCTAATCACCTAAAAATAACAGCACATATGTTCCCTCTGAGGAGTGTTCCTTGCTAACAAGCACAGCGGCCGTGGGCTGCTGCGGGTGGGGTGGGGACACTCTGCACTCCTCTGAGGCAAATACAAAGACCTCTCTCCCTCCCTGCCCCCAGCCCTCCTCCCCCACCGAATCCATCCTGCTGCCCAGCCCTGTCTGCAGCACCACGCACAAACCACTCTCCCTTCTGCTTCCCTGCCCCGCCACCAAGTCCCTGCTGCTGTCCTGGGGCAGGGCTTATGCCACAGTCCCCTCTCTACCCTCCTGGCCTTGCTCCACTCCCTCCACCCTGCCGCAGAGGCAGCTTTCTAACACACATATCTGACTCTGTCATTCCCCTGCTGGGAACTCCGCATGTCACTCTTCCTCGAGGCCATGCCAGTCTCATTTCCCATACCACCTGGGCCTGACCATCAGCGTTCACTAGGGCCTTCCAGCCTCCAGGCCTCTGCAGATGTTGGAGTAGGGCTGCTTCTCCACCTACACACCTCCTCCGCTCTTGGGCAGGTACTCAGATCTAAATGACATCCTAGCTGATGACAAATGAATGAGCTCTCTCTGCACTCCAGGTCCATGTGCCCAGCTGCCCACTGCAGGTCTCCTCCTGTTGTCCAGTAGGCATCTCTGAACCATGTGTTCAGAACCACATGCAAACACACACACACACACACACACACACACACACACACGGGATCCTCATCTCTGAACCATGTGTCCAGAACCACACGAAAACACACACACATGCACATACACACACGGGATCCTTATCTCTGAACCATGTGTCCAGAACCACATGCAAACCACACACATGCACACACACACACACACACAAGAGCCTCATCTCTGAACCATGTGTCCAGAACCACATGCAAACCACACACATGCACACACACACACACAGGATCCTCATCTCTGAACCATGTGTCCAGAACCACACGCACACACACACGCACACACACACACACACACACACACACAGGATCCTCATCTCTGAACCATGTGTCCAGAACCACATGCAAACACACACACATGCACACACACACACACAGAGGATCCTCATCTCGGAACCATGTGTCCAGAACCACACGCAAACACACACACACACAGGGGATCCTCCTGCAATCTTTCTGGCTGCTCAGGCTCAAAGCCCTGGAATCCTCCATGTCCCCCTCCTCTCCCATCCCACAACCAACCCATTAGCAAGTGGGGTCAGCTCTGTCTTCAAAACACACACAGACTCCCCTCAGCACCTGCACATTACCTCCTGGCGCCTCTGTCCCACCTCCCACCTCCAGCGCACCCCCCCCCCACTTCAGCCCTTGCCAGCCACAGTCTGTTCACAACCCAGGACCCTTTAAAACTGGTCACACCCAGTCTCTCCTGCACCCCAAAGCCTCCAGTGGCTTCCATCTCAGAATCAAGCCAAAGCCCTAGGGAGTCCACGGCGAGGGTGGTCAGATCTCACAAACAAAAAGGCAGGATGCCCTTTAGGTTTGAATTTCAAGGACATGCTAAGTAAAATAAGCCAGACACAGAAAAACAAATACCACGTGATGTCACATGGACATGTGAAATCTGAAAAAGCCAAATTCATCTAAGCAGAAAGTAGAGTGGGGGTTACCAGAGACTGAGGGCGGGGTGAGGACTGGGGAGCTGTGGGTCAAAGGACACAAAGTTCCAGTTAGTCAGGAAGAAAGAGCGAAAGCGCTCCATGGTACACCGTGGCGACAGAATGACAGCGTACTGTATTCTTAAAAATCGCTAAGAGTAGATTTGAAGTGTTCTCGCCACAGGAGAAAAAAATGATGTGGGAAGTAATGCATATGTTAATTAGCTCAATTTAGTCATCCCATAAATGAATACATATTCCAAAACATCATGTTGTAGGCCACAAGTATATACAATTTTTATTGGTCAATTAGAACAATGTTTTACAAAGAAGAAAGGGATATTAGGAAATAAAAATCTTTTTTTTTTAATTTCAGAGAAAGGCAAACTTGCGTGGGACACACTTATACCAAAAAATTATTTGCTATTTATCTGAGATTCCAATGTAATTGGGCATCCTGTATTTTTCCAGCAGCCAGACCTATAAAGCCTGCGATGGCCCAGGCCACCCCGAACCCTGTTGTACCTCACAGCCCCCCACCTCCTCTGCGGCTTGGGTGTCCTGCTTTTCCTGGGGATCCAAGAAGAGTCCCTCCACTTCAGGAATGCACCTGCCATCCCCTCTGCTCCCCTCTGTGGCCCACTCCCCCGGCCCCTGCAGGTCTCTGCCCAGATGCCACCTCTCGCTGAGGCCTGCCCTGACCAGCCCATACAAAACAGCAGCCCTGTCATTGCTCCACTCACTGCTCCGTGGCTTTTATGACCTTCCACAGAAAGCCGTCTCCTTGAAGGCAGAGTTTCATCTCTGCTGTCCACAGCTGTGTCCCCACACTGCAGACAGTGCCTGGCATGTGGTAGGCAGTCAATAAATACTTCCCAAATAAATGATGTCCCTACGACCCCACCCCCGCCACCTGGCAAACTCCTTAAACCACAAGGACAGCTCTATGGCCTCTCCTCTGCAAAGCTCTCCCTGACCACACACGTGTCCTGCAGGCAGGGAGAGCCTCCTCACTAGACGAAGAGTCCCTCCAAGGTAGCGATGGTGTCCTATCCACCTTTTTATCCCCAGTACCACATCGATGCCAGTGTGGGAGGTGCTCGGTACAAGTGCAAGTGGATGAACCAGTGAATGAAATCTGAGTGAGCAAAGAAATAAAGAGCATAGGAGCCAAGCAGAATTCCATCTCTAAGGCTCCCTGCAGGGGCTGATTTGATTCCTGTTGCTCCTAAAGGAAGACTTTTGACGTTCATCCTCACTGGGTAAAGAACAATGAAGAAGTAGATGGTGATGCCCTTCCCTCCCCTCTAGCCCACATTCTACAACGTGTGTCCACCTCATTCCATGATCCTCTCACCAGCCTGAGAGGCAGCTATCACTACCCCACGATTCAGATGAAGAGACACAGGTCCAAGGACATGAAGCAAGTTACCAGAGCCACACCAGGAGAGGCAGGAGGAGATGCAGCTGGGACCTGGCCCCAGCCCATCTAACCCTGAAGGTCCCCATGCCCCGCTGCCTCTCCAGCTTGCCCAGGGTTACAGTGACCCATACAGGCCTCCCAAGCAGGGAGGAGAGAGAAGTCAGGCTGCACAAGAAGACAGGGACCCTGCCCAAGGCAGAGCTGCTTTGCCCGCTCTTCCCCTTGGGCATCCTGGGGCCCCGGCCCTGTTGTCCACCCACATATGCACTGTTGTAACCTGTCTTTGATCTCGGTTCCATTGCCCACACCAGCTTCGGAGCCAGTCCTCCATGGGCATCTGCCCTGAATCATTTCACTTGTCTCAAAAGATTTTTGATATTAATGTCATTCTGCACTAATGAGTCCAGCCCACTCGGTCCCAGCTGGAGCCTCCATTTTCTGCTGATTAATTGGTACAGAACTCTGGGGGGGAGCAAGGGGAGGGGAGGGGAAGAAAGAGGTGGGGGAAGAGAAAGGGAGAGAAGAGCCATTTCCAGAGCAGAAATAGGTTTCCTCTGCTCACCAGTGATTATTCTGCTTAACCAGAAGCCTTCAGCTAGTTATGGGGCAGAAACTACAGGGCCACACCCTCCTCAGCCACTTAACTGTCCCCACTTCAGAAAAACTGAGACCCATGGATACTGTCCCAGGGTATAAAGCAGGGCCTGAAGGAAAGCACAGGTTAAGAACTGGTAGACTTGGGCCAGCGCAGTGGCTCAGGCCTATAATCCTAGCACTTTGGGAGGCCAAGGCAAGTGGATTACTTGAGGTCAGGATTTCAAGACTGCCTAGCCAACATGGTGAAACCCTGCCACTACTAAAAATACAAAAATCAGCCAGCTGTCATGGCACGTGCCCGTAATTCCAGCTACTTGGGAGGCTGAGACTGGATAATTGCTTGAACCCGGGAGGAGGAGGTTACAGTGAGCCAAGATTGTGCCTGCACTCCAGCCTGGATGACAGAGACTCTGTCTCAAAAAAAAAAAAAAAATCGGTAGACTTGGGTTCTGACTCACTCCAGCCCTGCTCAGTGTTGCCCTGGGCAAGTCACTGGCCTCCCCATGCCTCATTTTCCATCTGTAAAATGGGGACAGCAATCCCACCAAAGCACAGAGTTGAAAGCTCTTGGATTCGACAACTTGGCTGTCAATTCCGTATCTTCCATTTAGCAGGGCTGTGTGGCCGTGGGCGAGCTGCTTCACCTCATGTTCAAAATGGAAATATTAACAGCAGCCACCTGATGGGGCTGCAGGAGGACTGAAGGAGAGATAAGAAAGGTGCAGTGCTCTGCCTGGTGCCCAGCAGGATCAGTTAATGGGGGCTACTGTTACCACACACCTGGAAATAGCCACCTGATTAAGCAAAGCATGTGACTCTACTGGGTGGAATATTATGCAGGCACCAAAATGGATACACAGTAGATGGTGCAGCCCAGGAAATGCCTATGTCCAAATGCCTCCCTCACTAGAGCTATTCAAGGGAATAATCATCTCCGTTTTACAGGAGGGATAGCTGAAGCTCATAGAAGGGGCTTGAGCGGTCCCAGATCACAGAATAAGTAAATGGCTGAGCTGGGAATTGAATACAGAGAAAACCTGCCTCAAAATGCAGACTCCATCCTCTTAGTCACAATTCCTGCACACCATATTTTAGAAACTGATTTGCCTGTTTCTAAGTCATGAGCCTGCAGGTGTTTCATTCTGGTTTCTGTCCAGGTGACTGATGTTGCTGTGCCATTGATAATCATTTTTTAAGGCAGATAATCATGCCTGACCTGCACTCCCCACCTGGCTGATGTACAGAGCAAAGGAGCTAAAGGCTTGTGTGGGCTCCGGCAATAGGACAGAGCATGTGAGCAATAGGTAGCATCATTCCAGGACCAGGGTGGCTTGGCTTCAAACTACACAGTCGTTCATTCATTTATTCTACAAGCACTTATTGAGCCTAAAGTTCTGTGTTCTAGCCTCAGAAGACACAGCAGAGAACAAGAGAAATTACATATTCCTGCCTTCTTCGAGCTGACATCTCTAGGGAGAAGACAGACAATAGACAAATAAACAGATAGAAATATTAGAGAGGAAAATAAAGCAGGATCAGGGCACTGGGGGGTGTGGCTCCTTTGTTCATGATGTCATGGAAGGCCTCTCTGGTAAGGGGCCATAGGAGGCTGAGGTTTAAACAAAGGAGATAAACCAGGATATCCAAGGGAAAAGCATCTGGGCAGAGAAACAGCAAGTGCAAAGGTCCATAGTCCATTGGGGCTGCTATAACAAAATACCATAAAATGGGATGCTTATAAACAACATAATTGGCTTCTAACCATTCTGGAGGCTGGGAAGATCAGGGCATCAGCAGATTCAGTGTCTAATGACAGACAGCCTGCTGTCTGGTTCATAGATGGCACTTTCTCACCATGTCCCCACATAGTAGAAAGGACAACACAGGTCTCTGGGGCCTCTTTGATGAGGGCACTAATTCCATTTGTGAGGGTTCCACCCTCATGACCTACTCACCTCCCAAAGGCCCCGCCTTCCTAACACCCTCACGCTGGGGGTTAGGTTTCAACATACAGATTCACAAGGACACAGCTGGACCACAGCAGGCCCTGAGGCTGAATTATACCCTCGAAGTTCAGGACACAACCAGGAGGCCAGTGTGGCTGTGGCAAGCAGGGGAAGGAGATGGAGAAGAGGTTTGGTGGGCCGCAGATGCTGCAGGGCCTCACAGGCCACGGGAGGAACTTCAGAATTGACCGTCCCGCATGAAGGATCTGGCTTGTCATTCTCTCATTGACTGTATTGCTTGCATTTCAAAGGATATGACATTTCCCAACAAATTCCCAACAATTTCCCATTTCTGACCAGATAAAACCTGAACTCCCAGATGTGGCATTCAAAGGCTTTCAGAGTAAGGGGAGGACAGGGAGGTGCTCAGTACCTCACTTTACTTTCCAGCCTCCAGTCCACCAACTCCCCACCATACAGCATCCCCCCTGCCCCTCTCTCACCACCCTCCATCACACGTCTGTGCCTTTGCCCGTGCAGGGCTCTCTGCCTGCCTTCACTCAGGCTGACACTCAAATACTTGGGGAGCAGCTCCCGAGTGCCAGGCCCTATGGGAGGGGCTGGGGAAACAGTGCTGAGCAAAGCTATCCCCATCTCTGCTCACCTGGCTTCTAGCACAGAAGACAAACACTAACCTGGTAAGTGCAGGAAATAAGTAATTACCATGATGGGGAACTGTGGGCTGCGGCAATGCTCACAGGGTGCCCGACCGCTCTGGAGTGAGGGTAATCAGGGAGCCCTGAGGAGGGAGCACTGAAGCTGATACACAGAATGAGCAGCAGTCAGCCCAGGAAAGAGGTGGGAAGAACAACTAGGCCCCTGGAACAGCACAGCAGAGGGAGGAGGGACGGAGGGAGGAAGAGGGCAGAGCTCGCCCAGCCTTCTGCGCCAGGCTGGGAAGGGAGCTCAGCAAACAGGCAGCGCCCGCCTGGCTCAGCGCTAGGTAAACAGGACTCTGCCCCGCACCTGCTGCCTCCTCACAGCCCGCAGCTGCCAGGGATAAATATTTGCCTACAGACCTGTCTAACCCAATGAGTGTTTGGGCGTCTGCCAGGCAGGCCTGGCTGGAGGGGAGCTGGCAGGAAGGGCGACAGTCCTGGGGGATTCCAGCGCCTCACTGCCTGAAGCCCTGAGAAGTAGAACCCGGACCTAGAAAAAAACCACAGCCAGGAACCATGGACAGCGCATCACCAAAGGCCTTCCCTAGTGCTTCAGAGGGGTTAGGAAGGCCTGACGCCGGGAAGCCAAGGACAGAGTGACCCCAAAAAGGGCAGCCCACCTCCACACCTGACCACAGCTGCCAACCGCAGAGCAACAGCTCCCTGTGTCCTCCGCCCTTTCCCACTCATTTCTCCTCCTCCTCCTTCAAAATACGCTAAATGCATGCTGGGAATAAATTAATTCTATATCAGATAGTTGAGAGAATTGCAGAATTATACATCTCCACCTTATGCCTTTTGAATTTTTGTGCATTATTGGGCATTGAAATGAATAAACAAAATCACAAGGAGCACATGTTCATCATTTTAAAAAATCAAATTGTAAAGAAGATTAATTTATTGAAAATAGAACTTCCCTGATTCCCTAATTCTACTTCCCAACTTATCTTCATCTTAACTTTGGTAAGATTTCATTTTCGACATAAATAGCATCACATCACACATCCTGTTCTCCCCTAACGACATAGTTTACCCTGGGCACCTTTCCACCCCCACACATCTGGGACTTCCTCATTCTTTTTAGCAGCGAAAATGTTTTCCATGACTTGATGTACTGGGATTCATGTAGACCCATTATGGTGGGCATTTGTTTCCAGTTTTGTTTTCTTTTCTTTAGGCTTTGGGGTTTTGTTTTTTTTTTCTATTAAAAATAACTACTGAACAGCTTTTTCTTGCATCTCTGCATATTTGTTGGAGTTCCTTTGGAGAATAGATTCTAAACTGGAGAGCAAATGGCTGGTACACTGTTTACATTTCACAGACATTGCCACACTGCCCTCCAAAGATGCTGTGCCCCTTCCCCTGCTACTGCCACAGCCCAAGAAAGAGCCTATTTCCCTGCCCTCAGCTGTTGGGAAAGCTTTAGCTCTTTGACAAACTCATGAAAGATGATCGTTGCTTTGTTTGTATTTCTTATTTATTACTGAAGTTGGGCATCTTTTAGAGATATGTCATTTGCGTTTTTTGATGAACCACTTCATTATGCACTTTACACAGCTTTTTGTAGGGTGTTCTTTCCTTATTTTGTTTCAGCAATGTTTTAGCATCTGCTCTGCAGTGGATATCATGTTCAACACTCCGTTGTGAAACAGGATAGAGTGCGTCTGCACTGAAGCAGGGGCCAGAAGCAAAGAACAGTTCCTGTGTGGGCCATTCCCAACACAAAAGGGAGGTCACCAAGCCTTAAATCTGGCGAGACTTGAAGCATCTGATTACACATGGATTGAGCCTCCATTTCCTTATCAGTAAAACAGAAAAATAATTCCTGTTCCGTGGTGAGAAAAAGCAGAAAACCGTATGTATAAGTCGGGTAGTTTTAGTTGCTAGTGACAGAAAATCAGTAGAAACTGGCATAAATAAAAAGGAAACTTACTGGTTCATGTGACTAAAAGCTTCAACTTCAGGCATGGCTGGATCCAGGTGCTCAAACATCATCAAGCATCATCTGGCTCGCTCCATATTTCTGCTCTGCTTTCCCCTGTGTTAGCTGTATTCTCAACCTGGAAATACTGAGACAGCCCCCAGTATTCAAGACTTATATCCTATTGATTCAACCGTCCATGGAGAGCAGCTCCAGCAAAAATGCAGGGATTAGCTGTGATTGGTCTAGACTGGGTCGTGCATCCATCCTCAGGCTAATTACTGAGGCCTAGGTGATAGATGATATAGATTCACCAGGCCTGGAGCTGAGGGATGAGAATGAGTCCCACATGCAGCATGTGACCTGAGCAGGATGATGAAGAAATTCAGCTGCCGTTACCAAAAGAAAGGACAGGGTAAAACTACAGATGTCCCTATGCTGGACTTTAGCCCTGCCTCAGCTATGTGACCCCGGAGAAGTTATTTCTCCTCTCCAGCCCTTGAGTTCCCCACCTGTAAGATTCTGACATCAAACTCAATCACTGATTTTGATGCCTTTTGTAGCAGAAAACTTTTTTTACTTTTCAATAAACAATACATGGAACCCAATACATAGGATAGATAAGAGCTATGTTTTATTAGAAATGTTATTTGTGTTTTTTAATTTTTATTTTATGTTACTTTAAGCTCTGGGATACACGTGCAGAACTTGTAGGTTTGTCGCATAGGTATACAGGGGCCATGGTAGTTTGCTGCACCTATCAACCCATCATCTAGGTTTTAAGCCCTGCATGCATTAGGTATTTGTCCTGATGTTCTCCCTCCCCTGCTCCTCACCCCCCAACAGGACCCAGTGTATGATGTTTCCCTCCCTGTGTCCGTGTGTTCTCATTATTCAATTCCCACTTATGAATGAGAACATGTGGTGTTTGATTTCTGTTACTGTGTGAGTTTGCTGAGGATAATGGCTTCCAGCTTCATCCATGTTCCTGCAAAGGACATGATCTCATTCTTTTTTATAGCTGCATAGTATTCCATGGTGTATATGTGCCACATTTTCTTTAACCAGTCTATCGTTGATGGGCGTTTGTTTGGGTTGGTTCCAAGTCTTTGCTATTGTAAATAGTGCTGCAATAAACATATGTGTGCACGTGTCTTTATAGTAGAATGATTTCTAATCCTTTGGGTATGTACCCAGTAAGGGGATTGCTGGGTCAAATGGTATTTCTGGCTCTAGATCCTTGAGGAATTATCACACAGTCTTCCACAATGGTTGAACTAATTTACACTCCCACCAACAGTATAAAAGTGTTCCTGTTTCTCCACAGCCTTACCAGCATCTGTTGTTTCCTGACTTTTTAATGGTCACCATTCTAACTGGCATGAGATGGTATCTCCTTGTGGCTTTGATTTGCAAGAAATGTTATTTGTTTAAGCCAGTATTAGTCAGGATAGACCAGAATCTACTATGATAAATAAATCCCAACATCTCAGTGGCTTAACACGCAAAGGTTTGCTTCTCACTCCTGTCACTGATCAGTGAAGATCTTCTCTATCCCTCAAACCAGTGGTCCAGAGACCTGCCCTCGCACCATCTGTGGTTCTGCCAAGCTCTGGCCTCCAAGGAAGGGAAAGAAGGCACATACCCCACTTCTGCCCACATCCCAGGGGCCCTCAGCATCTAGTTACAGGCCTCTATTCAAATGCAAGGGACTCTGGGAAATGTAATCTTCCTCTACCGGAAAAGGAAAATGACACTATATATTCTATAACATTTACTTATTATAAGGTCATGAGAACAAAACAACAAAGGTTGTTTTGATAGATCAAAAAGAATAAGAAATTCGGCTGGGTGTGGTGGCTCATATCTGGAATCCCCGAATTTTAGGAGGCTGAGACAGCTGGATCACTTGAGGTCAGGAGTTCAAGACCAGCCTGGCCAACACAGTGAAACACCGTCTCTATTAAAAATACAAAAGTTAGCCGGGCATGGTGGTGGGAGCCTATAATCCCAGCTACTTGGGAGGCTGAGGCAGGAGGATTGCTTGAACCACTGCACACCAACCTGCGCAACAGAGCGAGGCTCCCTTCTCAAAAAAAAATAAATAAATAAGAAATTAAATATTATGGATGACAGATACAGTCATGTCTCAACCTCAGCACTGCTTTAAGCTTCAAAACTTTTAAACTTTTTAAAGTTACAAATATACTAAGAAAATCCCAAGTCACCAAGTAGTAGCAGTTGATAATCCCAGCAGTATTTAGAACCTTGCTTTGCTTGCAACTTTTGGGTCCTCTTTACTTATACAGAGATAGCAGGACAAACTTCAGTGTCAAACTTGCTGACAACTGAGTTAACAGCATGAGAAACTGTGCCGGCCACCTCCAAATGCTAACATTTGGTATGCAATACATCCAAGAGGGGTTGTTCTGTTTATTACAATGTTCAAATCCACATTTAAAATGGAAAGCTCAAATACGGTGTTTGTGGAGGGCTCTGTTTTGGAGAGCACAGTGCCAGATGACCTTTGGGCTTCATAATGCATGCATCTAAGTGGAGAACGGCCAGGGGTCTTCGGGCAAGATGCTTCCCCTCATTAGCCCTTGCTTTTCTCACTATAATAGGGAAGGCTCAGCAAACACAAGGGCCTAGACCAGAAAACAAATAAAGAGACCACACACAGACAGACAGACAGACACACACACACACACACACACACACACACACACACGAAGATCTTTTGCTTTGGGTGAAGGCATCTGCCATGTTGTGACAATGCTCAGGTAGACTGGATGGGGCAATGAAGAAAGGACCTCAGGCTTCCACACATCAGCCACTGAACAAGCCTGGAGACGTCTGCTTCAACTGGAAGATTTATTGCAACCTCATGAGAGACTCTGAGCCAGAACCATCCAGCTAAGCTGCCTTCAGATTTCTAACACTCAGGCACTGTGAGATAAAAATATTTGCAGTGTTAAATGCTATGTTTTGGAGTACTTTGTTACCCAGCAGGAGGTAACTAATACAGATGATAAAGGGAATGATTTCATCTTAGGTGTGATTCTGGTAGTGTGATTATGCAGGAGAATCTCCTTATTTTTAGGATTTTCAGTCCAGTGTATTTAGTGATTTAGTGCTGATACCATGCATACCTGTGACTCAGTTGATTACCTACAACTTAATAACCTGCAAAGGCTGTTAGCATGAAACTGCCATTTTTATAGATCAAAAATGGCCAAATATAAGCAATTTTGCATGCAATATAAACTAATATATGAGAACTGACAGCCTATGGCCCTTTTCTAGCCCATATATCTGATTTTTTTTAACATGTTTTATTTTAATCTTACAAATTGGGACGTTTCACATGGAAAACAGATTTCTGGTCTCTCTTTAGAAAAAAATACCTTTAAAAGAAAACAGAGGGAAATCTTTTTGATCATAGATTAGGGACAGCCTTCTTAGCTATAACACTAGAAGAATGACCCAAAAAAGAAAAAGTTGATCAACTGGACTTCATCAAAATTCCGTTCTTCAAAAGATATTGCTAAGAGAAGGAACTCAAAACCCACAGACTTGAGAGAACATATTTGCAAACGGTATATCAGATTTTTAAAAATCTTATATCTAGACTATATGAAGAAGCTTCAAGTCACAAAAGACTACAGATTATATGATTCCATCTTATGAGATGTCCAGCAGAGAAATAAGTAGTTGCTTAGGGCAGGAGCAGAGGGGTTACTTCGGGGCTTGGAGTGATACCTAAAAGAATGGGGTTTCTCTTTGAGGGAATGAATATGCTTTAAAATGGACGGTGGTGATGACTGTACAACTCTGTGAATATGCTAAAGTATTTAGCCCGAGCCCTGAAGCATGCCCTGCCCCACCTCCCCACTTCATTTTCCTCTGTACCACTTATCACCATCTCACAAATATCTCACAAATTTGCTTATTATCTTTATTATCCCACAGAATATAAGAATAATGACAGGGCCAGGCACAGTGGCTCATGCCTGTAATCCCAGCACTTTGGAAGGCCAAGTCAGGTGGATCAACTGAGGTCAGGAGTTTGAGACCAGCCTGACCAACATGGTGAAACCACGTATCTACTTGAAAAAATATATACAAAATTAGCAGGGCATGGTGGTGCACGCCTGTAATCCTGGCTGCTCAGGAAGCTGAGGTAGGAGAATCGCTTGAGCCCAGGAGGGGCAGGTTGCGTTGAGCCGAGATCGTGCCATTGCACTGCAGCCTAGGCAACAAGAGCAAAAATCCTTCTTAAAAAAAAAAAAGAAGAATGAATGACAGCAGCAGAGACACTGTTTAATTCATTGCTGTGTCCTCATCACCTAGAACAGTGTCTGAATCGCAGCCAGGAGCTTAATAAAATATTTGTGAAATAAATGAATCCTTTTTTTTTTTAAGAGGCAATGTCTCATTCTGTCACCCAGGCTGGAGTGCAGTGGCACAATCACAGCTCGCTGCAGCCTTGACCTCCTGGACTCAAGCCATCCTCCCACTTCAGCCTTCCAAGTGGCTGGGACTAAAAGTGCATGCCACCATGCCCCACTGAATCGCTATTTTATAGATGGGGAAACAAGGTCTCAGCAGCTAGTAAGATCTGGCTCTTACATGGGTTTGACTTTAAAGAATGTTCTCTTAACCAGAGTCTGGCAGAGAGGGCCTCAGAGAACAGGCTTTGGAGTTAGAAAAGCCTTGGCTTAAATTAGTAGCTATTAATATTTGAAAATCATTGACCCCTTTGAGAATCTGTTGAAAGTTTTGCATTCTTTACCCTGGGAAATGGACAAAAATAGAAGAAAAAAAACATTTTGCAGATGAATTCAGGAGCACATGGATACTTTGGTACCTTCCTGAGTGTCTTTAGTGTGTGTCTTTGAATAGTCATTTCACTCCCCTGAGCCTCAGTTAATGCTATGAAGTGAGGATAATGAGATTGACCTTACATGATTGCCTGGAAGATCCAATAAGATCAGTACGAATATTTGAGGTTCAAATATTGTCAGGCCCCCTTTCCCCTTCCTTACTTAAGCCTGGGTCCCAGGCTGGCCTCTCCCTTCTCCCAGCTTGTATGACTCTCAAACCCTTGTTTTCTATGAGCCTTAGTGCACCCTGCCCAAGTAAACAAGATTATTGCTCTTTTAATGGAATAACTCAAATGAGATAGGAAAAGCCCTCAGGAAACACAAAAGCCCTAGAAACGTTTCCCAAGACATTCCTTCTGCCTTCTGCAAATTGTTTTACTTTTTCAATTTCAGCTACAAAAAGTGTTCTGAGGTCCATGCCTTAGGAGCTCAAGGATAATGTGGGTAAAATCCCATTTCACCAAATCCTATTATAGTGCCCCTTTCCCATGGAAGGCTGCTCTCACCTCTGCATCGCAGCCTCCCAGGGAGGCCAAACTGACTTGCCTTTGTCTCCAGCCACACTAGCTATTCACTGATCCTTTGTAGATCCTAGTAAGTGAATCTGGAAAATGCTGCCCTGACCCAAAAATGAGGGCCACCCCACAGAGTTCATCAAAATGAGAGTCAACACGCGGGTTTTGTTTGGTTTGGGACAAAACCAAAGGACAGTGACCTCTAAACAGGAACTATGAAAAGATATATAACCAAGGCAGCTTTCTTTCAAATATTTGAAGCCAGGCACAGTGGCTCACACCTATAATCCCAGCACTTTGGCAGGCTGAGGTGGGTGGATCACCTGCGGTAGGAAGTTCAAGACCAGCCTGGCCAACATAGTGAAACCCCGTCTCTACTAACAAAAAAAATACAAAAAATTAGCTGGGCGTGGTGACAGGTGCCCGTAATCCCAGCTACTAGGGAGGCTGAGGCAGGAGAATCACTTGAACCCAGGAGGTGGAGGTTACAGTGAGCCAAGATTGCACCATTGCACTCCAGCCTGGGACACAAGAGCCAAACTCCGTCTCAAAAAAATTTTTTTTGAACCACGTAGTCATATCTGAACAGATGCCTAGATGAGGTATTCAGAGTGTCCCAGTGAGAAGAGGTGATGAGAGCAACAAAACTAATGAAACTAGATGGATAATAACTGTTTTATCAGAGCAGAGGAAGCAGAAACCCAGGCTAATAGTGGGGAAGCTCAGAAGCTGGCCAATTAGCACCGTAAGACTTCAGAAAGGCTTAGGAATTGAAGGTACCAAGTACCTCTGAAAGAGGCGTGAAAATGGGGCTTAAAGCAGGTAGTCTGGCTGAAAGTCTGTTTAAGAAGCAGTTGGAATCAAATGATCAAACAGCATCACCAGCAGCAATCCCTCCTGACTTACGCCTCCGGGTGAAGTACATAGCTTTGGTTGTGATATCTTCCTGGGAGGATGTTTAACCTGAATTTAAAAGGCCTGTAGACTAAACAATCAATCCACAGGAAATAAGGGGATACAGGAATAAGTCAAGTGAGGAAATAATCAGCAAGCCCAGATTGTGGGATATTCTAGAAGACTGGCGTCTTCCAAAAGCCAATGTCATAGATTAGAAAGACCAAATAGATACAACAGCCAAATGTAATGGGTCTTGGGTTTGTTTCCTTTTTTTTAATTAGGCCATTTGGAGAACTTTGAAGATGAACTAGATATTAGATGGTGAGGTAACCAGCCTCCAAGATGGACCACAGTGATTCCCACCCCCACGCCCATAGGTAGTCCCTCCTGCATTATACTAGGATTAGTCTATGTGTCTAACACCTTACTGCAGAAGTGATGGTATGTCACTGCCGTGAACAGTTATAAAAGACTACAGCTTCCGACTTGGGTACTTGCGCGCGCTCTCTCTCTCTCTTTCATGTGCGCACATGTGCACACAGACACAGACACACACACACACACACACACACGAAGATCTTTTGCTTTGGGTGAAGGCATCTGCCATGTTGTGACAATGCTCAGGTAGACTGGATGGGGCAAT
>NW_016107999.1:642942-645285 GCF_001604975.1 Cebus imitator
ACTGTGAGATAAAAATATTTGCAGTGTTAAATGCTATGTTTTGGAGTACTTTGTTACCCAGCAGGAGGTAACTAATACAGATGATAAAGGGAATGCTTTCATCTTCTTAGGTGTGATTCTGGTAGTGTGATTATGCAGGAGAATCTCCTTATTTTTAGGAGTTTCATTCCAATGTATTTAGTGATTTAGTGGTGATATGTCCTGACACCTCTACACTTTAGTTTCAAATGGTTCAGCAAATATATAAACACGGCGTGCGCGCGCGCGCACACACACACACACACACACACACACACACACACACACACAAATACTAAGTTCCTGAATCTGGGTGGTAAGTATACAAATAATCATTGTATCATGCTTTTAACAACTCTATATCTTTGAAAATTCTCACAATAAAAACTTAAAGAACTTCTGCTTCTAGTCAAGATGAAGTAACAGAATTCTGACTTAACCTACCATTAAAAACAACCAAGAAACCATTAAAAATAAACGAAATAGGCCAGGAAACAGTGGCTCACACTTGTAATCCCAGCACTTTGGAGGCTAAGCCGGGTGGATCACTTGAGGCCAGGAGTTTGAGACCAGTCTGGGCAACATGGCGAAACCCCATCTTTACTAAAAATACAAAAATTAGCCTGGCATGGTGTCAGGCACCTGTAATCCCAGCTACTTAGGAGGCTGAGGCAGAAGAATTGCTTGAGCCCAGGAGGCGGAGGTTGCAGTGAGCCAAGATTGTGTATATGTGTATGTGTGTGTGTGTGTGTGTGTGTGTGTGTGTGTGTGTCTGTGTGTATACGTATGTATATACATACGTATACACACATGCATATATATACACATATACACACATACATAAAATAATGAAATAGCAGTTTCCAAAACCCTGGACATCAGACAACAACAAAGGACAGTGATCTCCGAGAGGTACAAAATAAGATAAGCCCTGTCATTTCCCCCATCACTATATTAACAGAGATTCCCGACCACAACCCAGGACAGACAAAGTAAGGCAAATCCCAGCAGACTCCCTAAGTTGAGGAGTTAGAGCTTCTTCTCAGTGTCTGCTTACAAACTCTTCTTTGTGTTAAAATCTTCCGTTCACTGAAAGAAAAGAGTAACTGATAAACCATTTGGAAAGCAAGCTTCTTTTTACTTTCCAGGACTGAATATCTCCCTTGGCCTATGAGTGCATATGAGAGTAAGAAATTTCTTCTAATAGGTTCTTGATATCTGCCTACAAACTCCTTTTTGTCTTAAGATTTTCTACTCCAGGGAGACCAAAGCAGAGTTTCTAGACCAGGTTGTAGAGAAAAGATAACTGCCCAGAGAAAGGACACCAGAAATCTGCAGTGGGTCTCCCTCAAGGAAATGGAAGAGTACTCATCCACTCATGTATGCAAGAAGAATACCTGAGGCTAGGCTAGGCATGCTGGCACACACCTGCAGTCCCAGCTACTCAGGAGGCTGAGGTGGGAAGATCGCTTGAGCCCAGGAGTTTCAGATTATTGTGTGATGCTCATGCCTGTGAATAGCCACTGCACTCAAGCCTGGGCAACGAGTGAGAGCTCATCTCTAAAACGAAACAAAACAAAATATAAAAGAACCTAAGGCTGTGGGGAAAGAAAAAAAAAGACATCTGAAAGGAGTCAAAGCAATAGTATCTGTCACTCACACGGGACTAAGAACAGTGCTTATTGACACTAGACAGTAAAACCGACAAATTCATGGAGCATTGGGTGGAGCACTCACAAGGGTCTTTCCTTAGTCATGTGGAATAATTAGTCCTAGATTAAGCATTGCTCTAACCCTTCCTAACAAATAATAAAAGCAAGACCCCAGAAAGATCAAACTATTTCCAAGTAAATTGCATTCCAGAGCAAATATTCATAAAAATACAAACATATTCAACATCTGACAAAGTAAAATTCACAAATGGCATTCAATCAGGGATTATCAAACATGCACAGAGGTGGTAAAAACACAAACCATAATCAGGTCAGTAATCAATAAATCAAACTGACCAAGAACTGATATAGATGTAAGAATTAGCAAAGAAAGCCTGGGCGCAGTGGCTCATGCCTACAATCCCAGCACTTTGGGAGGCCGAGGCGTGTGGATCACTTGAGGCCAAGAGTTTGAGACCAGCCTGGCCAACATGTGAAGCCCCACCTCTACTAAAAATACAAAAGTCAAGTGTCATGGCAGGCACCTATAATCCCAGGGGCTCAGGAAGCTGAGGCAGGAGAATCACTTGAACCCGGGAGGCAAAGGTTGCAGGGAGCCAAGATTGTACCACTGAACTCTAGCCTGGGAAACAGAGCAAGACTCCATTTCAAA
>NW_016107999.1:646432-649795 GCF_001604975.1 Cebus imitator
AAAAAAAAAAAAAAAAAAAAATCCGGACTTGGCAAGTGTCTCTACATTGTCTCCTAAAGCGGGCAGCCCTGATTTTTTTATCCAGTTACTTTCTCTATTCTTGAAATGTGGACGTCTCTTCTCTACACATTACCTCCGTGGCTTGAAATGGAAAAGGCCACTTTTCTTTTTGTTCCACCTCTCAGATTCAACACAGAGAAGCCCCCAGGATTGCAATTATCCTGTCAACTTCTCCAGGAAGAAAAAAGCAACTAACATGGGTCTTTGGCCACTATGTCTTTAATTATAAAGACATCATTTTGCAAGACTGATGTTTCCTTTGAAACAGGTGCTTGGGTGATAATATTTGTGAATTATTTACTTTTCATTCCAAACAAGAAGACTAAATAAATAGCAAGAACTGGTAACTTCAGGATTCTTTTCTTCTGTCAGCCGTTATCATGAGACTACAGCAGCAAATTCCAAGTGTGTGGTTCTAATTTGAAATGAAAGATGCTAAGAAGTTACATATATTTACATATCTAAATCCTGGCTCATCCTGTAACATGGATTTACTGAATAAGAACAAAGGACCAATTTTGCATGTAAACCTTTGATGTGATAAAGAAGCCTAAAGACAAGATAACAAAGTGAATTTCATATGCAATTAAAATCATCACAGTCTCTGCACAAGTAATTTTTAAAAACATTCAAAAGCCAATAAATATAATCTATCACATCAAGAAGCTAAAGAAAAAATTCATATGCTTATATGACTAAATGGATAAAAAGCCTTCGACAAAATCCAACCTCCATCGTGATAAAAATTCAGCAAACTAGAAATAGAGGAGAAATTCCTCTATTTAATACAGAACATCTATAAAAAACCTACAGCTAATGTCATACTTCATGATGAGAAACTGGATGTCTTCCCCCTAAGATTAGGATGTACTCTTTCATTCCTACACAACATTGTGCTGGAATTTCCAACTGATACCCTAAGACAAGAAAAGGAGATAAATCTACACAGATTGGAAAGAAATAAATAAAACTGTCCTTGTTCACAGATGACATGATTTTTATGCTTAAAAAATCCTAAAGAAGACTTAACAAAAGAAAACTGGAACCAATGATCAATTATAGCAATGTTGCCAGGAAAAAAGGTTAATACATAAGTCAATTGTTTTCCTTTATACTGGCAACAAACCATTGAAATTTGAAATTTCAAATACAATGCCATTTATATTAGCATTAAAAAAAATAAATATTTGGTTACAAATCTAATAAAATATATATATAATATCTATATGAGGAAAACTACAAAACTGAGGAAAGAAAAGAAATCTAAATAAATAGATATTTCATGTTTATGGAGAAGAAGACTCAATATTGCCAAGATGTCAGCTGATGTATAGATTCAATGCCATCCTAGTCAAAATTTCAGCGTTATTCTGCAGATATTGACAAACTGGTTCTCAAATGTATGTGGAAAGATGAAAGACCCAGAATATCCAACACAGTACTAAGGAAAAACAGTCAGGGAACAGACAAATAATATCTGACTTCAAGACTTACTGTAAAGCTACAGTAATCAAGACAGCATAGTATTAGCAAAAGAATAGATGAATAGATCAACAGAACACAACAGAGACCAAAGAATAGACCTATTCAAGAAGTCAACTGATCTTCGACAAAGGAGCAAAGGCAATTCAAGCAGAGCAAAGGCAATGGAGCAAGGGTAGTCTTTTCAGCAAATGGTGCTGAAACAAGTGGACATGCAACATTGCATTCAGAAACAACAGGGAAGGAAGGAAGGAAGAAGGAAGAGAGGAAGAAAGGAAGAAAGGAAGGGAAGGAGGGAGGGATGAAGGGAGGAAGTAAGGAAAGAAGGGAGGGAGGGAGGGAGGGAAGGAGGGAAAGAATCTAGACACAGACCTTCCATAAAGATTAGCTCAAAATGATTCATAGACCTAAATGTAAATTACTAGAAGATGACATAGGAAAAAATCTAAATAACCCTGGCTTTGGCGATGACTTTTATTATACAACACCAAAACCCCGATCCATGAAAGAAATACCTGAAAAATTGAACTTCATTAAAATTACAAACTTCTGATCTGAGGGAGTTCCTGATAAGAGAATGCAAAGACAAGT
Source organism: Cebus imitator (assembly GCF_001604975.1). NCBI lineage: Eukaryota > Metazoa > Chordata > Mammalia > Primates > Cebidae > Cebus > Cebus imitator. Next base: position 648,566 of record NW_016107999.1, read on the forward strand.
CACACATTAGGAGAAAATGTTTGCCAAACACATGAAAGACTGGCATCCAAAATGTGTGAAGATCTTTTAAAACTCAACAATAAGAAACATAAAAGTCAATTTTAAAATGGCAAAAGATCTAATCAGACACCTCATCAAAGAAGATCTATGAATTACAAACAAGCATATAAAAGATGCTCCACATCATATGTCTTTAGGAAATTGCAAATCAAGCCAGCAATGGGATAGCACCAAAAATCTGACAATACCAGAGACTAACAAGGATGCAAACCCATAGGAACTCTCATTTATTTCTGGTGGGAACACAAAATGTTGCAGCCACTCTGAAAGGCAATTTGGCAGTTTCTTACAAAATTAAACATACTCTTACCACACAATCCAGCAACCATGTTTCTAGGTACTTAAGTAATTAGGTTGAAAACATATGCCCCGCACAAAAAGCTGCATATGAATGTTTATTATGCCTTTATTCATAATTGCCCCAAACTGGAAGCAACCAAGATGTCCCTCAGTAGGTGAATAGTAAAAACAAACATATATACAATAGAATATTATTGATGGATAAAAAGAGATGAGCTATCTAGCCATGACAAGATGTGAAGGAAGCGTAAATGGGTATTGCTAAATGAAAGAAGTCAGTTTGAAAAAGGCTACATACTGTGTGATTCCACCTATATGACATTTTGGAAAGGGCAAAACTAGAGCGACCATAAAAGACAGTGGTATCCAGAAAGCGGGGAAGCAGGTACATACAGGTGGAGCACAGGGATTTTTTTCAAGGCAGAGAAATTGTTCTGTATGCTACTGTAGTGGTGGATACATGACATCATGCATTTGTCAAAATACCTGGAATGTACAACACAAAGAGTGAACCCTAATGTAGACTATGGACCTGAGTTAGCAATAATGCATCAGTATTGGCTCATCAATTGTAACTAATGCATCACACTAAAAAACTATAGGAAGGAGAGGGGAGAATGGACATATGGGAATTATTTGCAGGATTTTTCTGTATATCTAAAACTGCTCTAAAAAATAAAGTCTATTAATTTTTAAAAGGCATCATTGAGTTGTGGGACAAGGTCAAGCAGCCAATGATGTATATAATTTGAGTCACCAAATAGCAGGAGCGAGGTGGAGACAGAAAAAATATCTGAAGAAACAATGACCAAAAGTTTTCTAAACTTACCATAGGTAGATACAAGAAGCTTCTTTAGAATCCAAGCACAC
>NW_016107999.1:650615-670664 GCF_001604975.1 Cebus imitator
AAAAAAAAAAAAAAAAAAAAATAGGAAGAAGGTAATAGAAGCACATTGTTGTAAGCTTCCTTATACTGTACATGAAGTATTATAATAGTGCTTGCTTGTAGATGTAATAAGTAAACATATACCTTGCAAACCCTAAAACAATTACTAAAATAACAAAACAAAGAACTATAGCTAATAAATTTACTAATAGTGCACCATGTATAATGGAATCACAGGCAGGTGCGGTGGTTCACACCTGTAATCTCAGCACTTTGGGAAGCCAAGGCAGGTGAATTACTTGAGGCCAGGAGTTGGAGACCAGTCTGGCCAATTCAGCGAAATCCCATCTCTACTAAAAATACAAAAAAATTAGCTGGGCATGGTGGTGCATGCCTGTAATCTCAGCTACTCAGGAGGCTGAGGCACAAGAATCACTTGAACCCAGGAGGTGGAGGTTGTAGTGAGTTGAGAATGCACCACTGCACTCTAGCCTGGGCAACAGAGCAAGACTCTGTCTCAAAAAATAAAATAAAATAAAATGGAATCATTAAAAAAAAATTAATCCAGAAGGATGCTGAATGTTACAGCATCCTTGTATTGTAATAATACAATATTATTTGTCAATTTTAAAAAATAAAATGAAAAGTAATCCGAAAGAAGTTAGAACAAAAGGAAAGAGGAAACAAAGAACAATGGGAAATAGAACACAAATTGGGATCATAAAATGAGCATCTCCTGGCTGCGCCCCTTGGGTGGAAGGGGCCAGATGCAGCAGCTGCTCTTGCATTTCTGTTCCTAATTTCATTGCGTTGATTTTTTTCCCCCTTCCAATCAGGTATCTTAATTGCTTTCAAAATATTTTCAAAAAATACATATTTCTAAAATCCTTACAAAAAAAAAAGGAAATAGAACACAAATAATAAGATGATAGACTTAAAAGTAACTATATTAATAAACACATCAAATGTAAGTAATATTAAACACTCCCAATTAAAATACAGGAATTGTCAGATTGCATTTTTTAAAAGGTAGGACCAGACTATATGCTGTCTACAAGAAACACACTTTAAATATGAAGACACCAATAGCTTAAGAGTAAAAAGATGAAAGAATATGTAGCATGTTAACACAGTTCAAAGATAGAGTGTCTATATTAATATTAGACAAGGTATATTTCAGAGCAAAGACTATTATAAGATAAAAAGAAGTTCATTTTGTAGTAAAGGGGGACAATTAATCAAAAGAACATAACAATTCTAAACACCTATATACTTAATAACAGAGTTTCAAAATACATGAAGTAAAAACTGATAGTACTACAGGGAGAAACAAAAAAAAATCCACAATTATATTCAGAAATTTTAATATCTTCAATAATGAATAGAACAACTCTATAGAAAGTCAACAAGGATATAGAAGATGAACAACACTCTCAATCAATTTGACCTGATGGACATTTACAGAACGTTCCATCCAACAACAGCAGAATACACGTTCTTCTCAAGTGTACATAGAACATTTATCAAGATAGACCACATTCTGGGTCATAAAACAAGTCTCAATAAATTCAAAAGGATTCAAGTCATAAGAAGTGTGTTATCTGACCAAAATAGAATTAATTAAAAATCAGTAACAAAAAGATCTCTGGAAAAACCCCAAGTGTTGGGAAATTAAATGCCATGCTTCAAAATAACCCATGGATCACAGAAAAAAGTCAAAAGACATTTATATTTTGAACTGAATGAAAGTGAAAATACAACATATTAAAATCTATGGGAGGCGACTAACATATGATTTACTGGGAAATTTATAGCACTAAATGCCTATAGTAGAAAATAATAAAGATGTGCTGGGTGCAGTGGCTCATGCCTGTAATCCCAACACTTTGGGAGGCCACGGCAGATCACTTGAGCCCAGGAATTAGAAATCATCCTGGACAACATAGTGAGACCTTGTCTCTACAAAAAGTGTTTTCAAAATTAGCTGGGCATGGTGGCATGTGCCTGTAGTCTCAGCTACTCAGGAGGCTGAGATGGGAGGATTGCTTCAGTCCAGAAGGTTGAGGCTACAGTGAGCTATACTCCAGTCTGGGAAACAGAGCACGACCCTGTCTCAAAAGAAAAAAGAAGAAAAGAAAAGAATCAGATCTTAAATCAGTGAGCCCAACTGTCCCTTTACAAAACTAGAAATAAGAAGAGATATTAAATTTAAAATAAACAAAGTGGCTGGGTGCCTGTAATCCCAGCACATTGAGAGGCTGAGGCGGGCAGATCACTTGAGGTCAGGAGTTCAAGACCAGCCTGGCCAACATGGTGAAACATCGTTTCTACCAAAAATACAAAAGTTAGCCAGTTGTGGTGGTGTGTTCCTGTAGTCCCAGCTACTCAAGAGGCTGAGGCACGAGAATCACTTGAACCCAGGAGGCAGAGGTTGCAGTGAGCCAAGTCACACTACTGCACTATAGCCAGGGCAACAGAGCAAGACCCTATCTCAAATAATAACAATCATCATCATCATCATCATCATCAAAAAAAATAGTGAGAGTGAACATCAATAAACTACAAAATAGAAAAACAATACAGAAAATCAATACAAATGAAAGCCAGTCATTTAAAAAGATAAATAAAATTGATTAATTTTTAGCCAGATAGATCAGGAAAAAAGGAAAGAAAATAAAAACTATCAAGATCAAAAATAAGAAAGGTACTATCACTACAGGTTCTACAGGTATTAAAAGGATAAGAGAATATTGTGAATTCTTTATGCCAATAAATCTGAAAACTTAGATTAAGTAGATAAATTCACTGAAAGATACAAACCACAAAGGGTCACTGAAGAAGCAGTAGTTAAGGGGAATAGCCCTTTACCTATTTTAGAAGTTGCAGTTGTAGTTAAAACCTTCCCACAAAGAAAACTTCCAGTCCACATCACTTATTGTGAATGTTATCAAATATTTAGGGGAAGAAGAAACACCAGTTCTACATAAACTCTTCCAAAAAATTGAAGGGGAGCAAATATCCCCCCAACTTGTTCCATGAAGAAAGCATTACCCAGATACCAAAACTAGAAAAAACAAGGTGAGAAAAGAAAACTACACACCAATAAAGCTCAGAAATACAGATGGGGGGGAAAAGTCTAAACGAATTTTAGCAATTTGAATCTGACAACATACTAAAAGAATAATAACCAATTGGACTGACTATGTGTCTGAAATTAAAGGTTGGTCATTATTAGAAAAATCAATCAATGTAACACACAATAGTAACAACTAAAAAACAGAAACCATATGATCACTTACACAGATGTAAAAAGCATTCAAAAAAAATTGAGTGCCCATTCCTGATTTTTTTTAGAAAAAATCTCTTAGAAAACAAGGAATAGAAAGGAACTTAACCTGATAAAAATCATCTGCAAATCACCCACGACAAATACCACACTTAGTGATAAAAGACTGAATGCTTTCCTCCTGAGATCAGAAACAAGACAAGACAAGCTATCACTGGAGTTTGTAGCCAGTAATAAAAGGAAAAAAAAAATACATAAAAGGCATCCTGATTATAAAGGAAGAAGTAAAACTGTATTTGTGTATGTAGAAAATTCAAATAAATCTGCAAAAAAGCTACTAGTACTAATAAATCACTTTGGGCAAGATTGCAGGATACAAGATGTGTAGACTAAGGCAATTATACGTTTGTATGCCAGGAGCAATAAGAAATTACAACTTTTTAAAATATAATTTTCACATTAAAAATGTGAAACGGAGACCGTTGACAAAAGATGCAGAAGACTAGTACACCCTAAACTATGAAACCTTGCTGAAAGAAGCTTTCAAAGACAAACTAGTAGACAGATATACCTGGCTATGGGGTGAAAATAGTCAATATTTAACATGTCAATTCTCCCCAGATTGATCCCTATATTCAACACAATCTTAATCAAAATATCGGGAAGATTTTTTGTACAAATTGGCAAGCTAATTTTAAAATTCTGGCAAAGGAGCTAGAATTCACACACACTCACACAAAATTACACACATATTATTAGGTTGGTGCAAAAGTCATTGCAGTTTTTGCCATTACGTTCTAGAGCAAAAATCGCAATTACTTTTGCACCAACCTAATAGAATGGGTTAAATGAAAAAGACTGACCATAACAAGTATTGGTGAGAATGTAGAGGAAATGGCATTCTGACAGCAGTGCAGTTAAACATATGCTTACCATGTGATCCAGCCATTCCACTCTTAGTAAATTCCCAAGATAAACGAAAATATATATCCATATAAAAACCTGTACACAAATGTTCAGAGCAGCTTTGTATGTAACAGCCAAAAACTGAAAATAATTCAGATGGCCATCAACAAATTATGATATAGCCATTCAATTGAATATTATTTAGCAATAAAAAGGAATGAAATATTTATGCAAACACCATAGATTAATCTCAAAAATAATTATGCTGAGTGAAAGAAGCCAGACAAAAAAGTCCATATTCTATGATTCTATCTAAAACACTAAGGAATGCAAACTAAATTATAGTAACACAAATCAGAACAGTGTTTTCTTATGGGAGGGTGGCATCCATGGGGGAGTGCTGACAGTCAAGAGGACACCATTGGGGCAATGGCCGTGTTCACTATCTCGATTGTGGTCATGGTTTCGTGGATGCATACATCTGTGAAAGTTTATAAAACTGTATACTTTAAACATATGCAATTTACTGTAAATCAACCATACCTCAATAAAGATGAGCAACAACTTAAAACACAGAGGAACATGTTAAATGATACCACAAGAATGCAATCTACAAAATCCACCCTGTGAGAAACTCTACAGGCAAATGACCCAGTGTCTTCAACAAGTAAATTGCAAGAAAAAGGAAAAAGAACCCGTGGAGAACTTTATGCTAAATAGACTTAAGATATCTATCAACTAACGGCAACGATCCTGATTTGAATCTGATTCAGACACACAATTAGAAACTTGAGGCTGGGCACAGTGGCTCACACCTGTAATCCCAGCACTGAGGCCAGGAGTTCAAGATCAGCCTGGCCAACATGGTGAAACTGCATCTCTACTAAAAATACAAAAAACAAAAAAAATAGCTATGTGTAGTGGTGCATGCCCGTAGTCCCAGCTATTCAGGAGGCCAAGGATCGCTTGAACCCAAGAGGCAGCAGTTGCAATGAGCAGAGATCGCACAACTACACTCCAACCTGGGCAATGGAATAAGATTCTGTCTCAAAAACAAAAACAAACAAACAAACAAAGTTGAACATGGTATATTTTATGATATTAAGAAAGTATTTTAAATTTTTTAGGTGTGACAATATTGTGGTTACGATTTTTTTCTTTTTTTTTTTTTTGAGATAGGGGTCTCACTCTGTCACCCAGGCTGGCGTACAGTGGTGCAATGACTGCTCACTGTGGCTTTGACTTCCTGGGCTCAGGCAGTCCTCCCACCTCAGCCTCCCAAATAGCTGACACTACAGGTGCACACCACCATACCAAGCTAAATATTTTTATTTTTTGTAGTAGAGATGGGGTTTTGCCATGTTGCCCAGGCTAATCTCAAACTGCTGGACTCAAACAATCCACCCACCTCAGTTTCCCAAAGTGCTAGGATTACAGGTGTGAGCCACCATGTCCAGCCTTAAAAGTACCTTATTTAGAGATTTGCCTAAGATTTATTCACTCCCTCCCCAAGAACAAATTTTTGCCCCCTTTGAAACCCTTCTAACCCTGGTTGAGAACACATGCATTATATTAGGTTGGTGCAAAAGTAGTTGTGGTTTTTGCCATTACTTTCAATGGCAAAAACCACAACTACTTTTGCACCAACCTGACACTATTCTACTTTTGTATGTTTCTAAGTTTTCATTAAAATTGTTAAAATATACTTTTTAAGAAAAACAAGAGTGTAATCACTCATATAACAAATCACTGGTGAGGGAAAAACTCATGGACATGGCTTTTGAGCTGACAAGACCCAGAACTCAAATAGCATCAAGACTAACTCATCAGTTGAGAGGCTTGTGTTTATACTTTAAACCACAGAGGGGATTTATGACTCCCATATAAGGAGGAGCTAGAGATAGGATGGGCTTTGGGGAAGAAATGGCTAGACCCAGGATCTCTGCTTGTGTCTCCTCCTTAAGAATCAATCTCAGGCTGGGTATGGTGGCTCACATCTGTAATCCTTGCACTTTGGGAGGCCAAGACAGGTGGATCACCTGAGGTCAGGAGTTCGAGAACAGCCTGGCCAACATGGCAAAATCTTGTCTCTACTAAAAATGCAAAAATCAGCCAGGAGTGGTGGCGGGAGCCTGTAATCCCAGCTACTTGGGAGGCTGAGGCAAGAGAACTGCTTGAACCCAGGGGGCAGAGGTTGCAGTGAACCAAGATCACACCATTGCTCTCCAGCCTGGGCAACAGAGCGAAGCTCCATCTTAAAAAATAAATAAATAAATACAAACTATTTAAAAAAAAAAAAAAGAAAGAAAGAAAGAAAAGAATCAAACTTATTCCAAGATTGGCTTGCTTGCTGGTCCCAAAATGGAAGCTCACTGGGTAGCTGCATGCTTCCTTGTTCTCATCCAACAGGAAAGAGACACTGCACCTCAGCATTCAGTACAAGTCTTTAATTCACTCTGATTGGACCAGCCTTGGTAACTGCCCATCTTGGGCAGTTTCTGCAGCGGGGAAATGGAATGTGCTGCACGCCCAGCCCAGGCCAAGTGGTCCCCTCTGGAGTCATGGGGACAGGGAGAGTTGCTGTTTCTAGAACTACATAGCTTCTAAACAGAAATCAGGGCTTTGGGAAGGAGAAAAGAGAAACACCCCATCTTTTCTTTACTTTATTGGCGTATCTGTTTAATTTGTTCAAGTCGGTGTCTCCATCAGGTTAAGAACGTGTCTGTCAGATGACCTAAGAAGACCCAACATTACTCTTTGCTAAAGGGTAAATAGGGTTATGAGCTCCAATTTTAAATAAAAAATCTCAGAAAAGGATGTGATTGGCCTGGTTTGAGTCATGTGCTCATGCCTGGTCCAATTACTATTGTCATGGAGGTGAAATGGTATGACTGGCACAGCTAGAGTCAAATGCCCATCCCCAGGCAGGGAGGCAGTGCTGGAGATACAGCTCCTGTTTCCCTGAAGACAGAGAGTTGCTCTTAGGTGGACAAAATATTTCGAGTTCTCTCAATGGTATTTATCAAACAGGGTTATTATGAAAATGTACAATTGAGTTTCCTTTTCTCTTGGGCATCCATTGTGTCTTTAATCCTAGCTTTCTCTCCCAAGCCCCCATCCCACCCCACCTTCCAGCTCTGAATTTAACAAGTGGAAGAGCAGGCCCTGGGAAGAAACAAAACAATAAAAAATACTGGATGATTTCTATGGAAGCAGGCTCTGACTCCCCCATGAACATCTTTCTCATCTCAAATAAATAAAATAAAATAAATGCAGAGGGGTTTTGAAGGAACCGCAATATCTGTGAGACACAGACTCCTCACCTGTAAATGGAATTAGTAACAGAACCGACATCACAGGGTAAATGTGATATGAAGTGGGTTGATGCACATGAGATGCATTCCAAGCATATGGTAGATACTTAATAAATGGTAGCTATTGTGTTCCATTCTATTCTACACTTTAAATAACCTAGTCAGAAGGAAATCTCACTAAAAATAAATTACCCAAGCACATTTCAAAATCTCCTCTATAGCCAAAAAAAGACCATATCACCTTCTTCCCAGGAAACACCTGTGCCTCGGTGTAGCACCTACCAGTGCCCCTACCTGCAACTCTGCACACCAGACTGAGTCCCCTCCACCTTGTTTCTCAGAGATCTGAGGATCTGCACATTAACCTCCCACCACCTCCCTCCCCACCCGCCAGTCATCTGTGCTGCCCACCCTGGCAAGCTGTCTCCCTAACACCTCACCTACTCACGGCTTCATTATTTTATTTCCCACCTTTCTCACTCAGAGAAAGGGGAGGAGCAGGGATAATTCTACATACCAGGAGACAATGGGAGCCAGCTGGACCTAGCTCCTGTCCCGCGAGGCCACGCCATCCACCCACAGCTCCTGCAAGCCTACCCACTGGCCTTCTGGTACTCCTTCCTCCCTTCCCTTACCTCCCTGACCATCCCAACTTGAGCAATTAGTACTCCTTACCCCTTACCTCTTCCCTAATCCCTCCTCTCCACTTTCCATGAATGCTTGTAAATCCAGGCCAAGTTCCAGACCCCCAGGTCTACAGCTCTGGCAAAAAGCCCAATTCTCCTGTCTGGAATGATACATGAGGTAAAAGGCACACTCCCCTATCTGAAGTTGGTGGGGAAACTAGAAAGACAACCCATGGAGATCTCTGACTCTCCACAAACTCCTAAGCTCATTAGCCCTCTAGGCCTTGAAATATTACTCTCTGAGACCACATTTATTGATCTCTCCCCACAAAAATATAATGATACCAGCCCTTCATGTGATTCTGCTTCTCCTCTGGGAACAACAAGTATAATGTGGACATGGGTTTAATCCTGGCTTTGCCTTTATAGACTGCGTGATCTTGGACAAGTCTCTTCACCTCTCTGAGGTTGTCTCCTTATCTGTAAAATGGGGATGACATGACACCCACCTCGCAGGCTTACTTTGAAAAGTAGAGCATTCACAGGATAATGGGAACACACTTTGTCAAGCTGTTGGTTGTTGTTACAGAAGAAGGTTCCTTTTAATGTGGGTTTTAAAAGAAAAAAATAATATATTAAAAAGACAACACTTCTAGCAAGCTGGAATAACAGGGTATGGATTTACCCTCTCACCTAACATGACCAAAAGCCAGAAAAAAAAATATGAAACAACAGTTTTCAGGCCAATGGACATCAGGCAACAAAAGATAATAATCCCTGTGAGACAGAAAACAAACAAAGTGAGCCTACAGCTTCCCTGTCTCACTGCCTGGAGAGTCCAGGCTGTAGGGCAGGGAGGGAGAGGGAGGCAAGGCAGAGGCCTGCCAAATTTGAGTTGGGAGACAGAACTTTGTAGATACTAAGGTGTCTGCAGTGTGCAGGGCAGATTCCAAAGAGTATACAGCTACACAGAGAACTCTGGAGCTATCTGATGAGTCCCCCCAGAGTATTTAGCAAAGCACTGAGCAGTACATGCATTATCCAAGGCCAGGGAAAAAAGCATTCAAGGGCATTTGAGGTAACAGCTTCAGGTTCTGAGGGCCAGTAATAGTGCCTGTTCCTCCCAGCCAGATTGTAAAGGCTCAAGCTCCACAGGGCATTCAGTAGAGTAGTCAGAGGTTTGCCTTCATAGTGAGGGATAACTAGCCTAACACCATATACAGCTGTGGTCTTGTACAACTCATCTTCAAAGCAAGACACAAAAAATAAACTGTTTTCAAATAATTTCACTACTTCTTAAAACAAAGCTCAAGAACATTTTTAGGAATACTGAAATAGCTAGCAACCAACAAGGTAAAATTCATAATGCATGATATCCAATAAGAGACTAATAGGCATAAAAAAGAGCAGGAAAATATAACCCATAGTGAGGCAAAAAATCAGTCATAACCAATCTAGAACTAACATGAATATCAGAACGAGCAAAGAAGGGCATTAAGTTACTATATTTTAGCATATTGTATTATATTATTATAATATTTTGAAAATATTCTATATTTTTTAAAAGTTAACTAGACACATGGAAAGTATATTTTTATAGACCCAAGTTGAATTTCTAGAGATGAAAACTACAATGTTTGAAATGAAAAATATACCTGATGAGATTAACAGCAGATTAGTCATTGCTGGAGAAAATATTAGTGAACTTAAAGACACAGCAATAGAAACTATCCAAAATAAATCGCACAAAGGAAAAATAGTTTAAAAAAATAAAAGGAACCCCAGTAAACCATGGAACAACTTCAAACAGCCTAATATACACGCAATTGAAGTTCCCGAAGAAAAGAATACACAGAAAAATATTTGAAGAAATAACATCCTAAATGTTCTAGATTTGATGAAAACTATAAATCCATAGATCCAAGAAGCTCAATAAACTCCAAGAACAAGAAACATCAATAAAACTAGACCAAGACACATCATAATAAAATTGTTCAAAACCAGTAATAAAGAAAATCTTAAAATAGAGGGAAAATGTCACATATAGAGAAATAAAGATGAAGATAACACAAATTTCTCATCAGAAACAATGCAAGCAAGAAGACAAACAATGGAGCAATATATTCAAAGTATTTAAAAAGGCAACTGTAAACCTAGAGACATGCCTTGTATTGGTTAAGAATTATCACAAGATAGAAAACCCAGAAGTAAATCCACATATTTACAGTCAACTGATTTTTAACAAAGATTCCAAGAACATACACTGGGGAAAGGACACCCTATTCAATCACTGGTGCTGGGAAAATTGGATATCCCTATGCAGAAGAATGAAACTGGACCCCATATCTCATCATATACAAAAATCAACTCAAGATGGTTTAAAGACTTAAACATAAGACCCAAAACTATAAAACTACTAGAAGAAAACATGTAGGGGAAACACTTCAGGATACTGCTCTAGACAGAGATTTTGGTGGCTAAGACCTCAAAAACACAGGCAACAAAAATAAAAATAGACAAATAGGACTACGTTATACTAAAAAGTTTGTGCACAGAAAACAACCAACAAAGTGAAGAGACAACCCACAGAATGGGATAAAATATATGCCAACTATCCATCTGACAAGTGACTAATATCCAGAATGTACAAGGAACTCAAACAACTTAACAGTAAAAAAAAATAATAATAATAAATCCCATTAACAAATGGACAAAGGACATGAATAGACATTTCTCAAAAGAAGACATACAAATGGTCAACAGATACATTTTAAAACACTCAACATCACTAATCATTAGGGAAATGCAAATCAAAACCACAATGAATTATTCTCTTACCCCAGTTAGAATGGCGATTAAATAACAAAAAGTAACAGATGATGGTGAGAATGTAGAGAAAAGGGAACTCTTATACACTGCTGGTGAGTACATAAAATAGGCCAGACACTATGGAAAAGTGTATGGGGATTTCTCAGAAAACTAAAAACGGAAATGCCATACAGCCTAGCAATCTCACTACTGGGTACTTATCCAAAGGAAAAGAAATCAGTATATCAAAAGGATACCTGCACTCCATGCTTATTGAAGCACTATTTGCAATAGCAAAGATATAGAATCAACCTAAGTATCCATCAGTGGACAAATGAATAAAGAAAATGTGGTATATATACACAATGGAATACTATTTAGTCATTAAAAAAATGAAATCCTATCATTTGCTGCAACATGGATAGAACTGAAGGTCATTATGTTAAGGGAAATAAGCCAGGCACAGAGAGATGAATATCACATGTTCTCACTCAAATTTAAGAGCTAAAAAAGTTAATCTCATGGAAGCAGAAAATAGAATGATAGATAGTAGAGACTAGGAAGGGTATATGTGGTGCAGGGGGGATAAAGAGAGATTGGTTAATGGGTACAAACATACAGCTTTATAGAAGGAATAAGTTCTAATGTCTGATAGCAAAGTAGGGTGACTACAGTTAACAATGTCTTTTATATTTCAAAATAGCTTGAAGAGAGGACTTGAAATATTCCCCAAACATAGAAATGATAAATACTTAAGGGGATGGATATCCCACATACCCTCATTTGATCATTAAACAGTCTATGCATATAACAAAATGAAACAGGAAATTTTCCCTGATCCCTTTGCAGGTCTCATGATAAGGGTGCCTCACTTGCTCAGCCTGCAGCTCTCAACCCCACGTGGGAAGGGGTGCACACAGGTGAGCAGGTTCAGGAGCCAAGGCGAGTGCTTCTGGGTACCAACAGGAGCAAAACTCCATGCAGGCCCAAGACAGTGCCAAGCAGGGAGTACTCGTGATCCCCAAAGCCCCAAAGGGTACATGTTACAGTGTGCTCTTTTAGCTTTGCCATCCATGGACAGATTAAGTGTTAAACAGTTCACTTTAACATTTAAGTGCTTTTTCACTTGAGGTGGTTGCTCTCTACCGGTGAGGGCAGAGAGTCAGACACTAAAGGACGACCTTTAGTGTACACATCCATGGCCACCTGAGCTCTTGTTCAGCATCCAGAACAATCAGTTTGCATGAATGAATTGAAGAATGGTGAATATGGCGGATTTTATTGCCAATGAAAATGGCTCTCAGATAGAAGGGGAGCTGGAAACGGGATGGAGCAGGAAGGTATTTTTCTCCAAAGTCACACCATCAAGCCATGCCTCTGAAGTCAAACTGGTTCTCTCTGACGTTCAACTGCTTCTTCGCTTCTCCCTTTCTCTGCTCTCTGCCAGTGAAGCCTGGGGTTTTTATGGCTAGAGGATGGGGTGCAGAGTGGGCCAGGGGTGGTTTTTGAAAAGGCAACATTCAAGCAGGAAAACAAGGATGTAAAGTTCTCACTTTAGGCCATGATTCTAGGCTTAAGGGTGGAGCCCTTGCCAGGACCCTGCCCTTTTCTGCCTGGAATTTCTCTGCCTCCTGTTCCTATCAAAAATACTACATGAACCCCAGAAATATGTACAAATATTATATATCAATTTTAAAAAAACAAGAAATATTATTAACATATCAATTCTCCCCAGATTGTTGCATATATTCAACACAACCCCAGCTGGATTATCAGGAAGCTTTTCTGTACAAATTGGCAAGCTAATTATAAAGTTCATAGGGAGATGCAAAGAAGCTAGAATTCACACACATGTACACAACACATGTGCATGCACACATACACACACACACACACACATACACACACACACACCTCTGAAAAGGAAGAACAAAGTTAAACAGTTAGGACCACCAGATTTCAAGAATTATGAAGCTACATTAATCAAGACAGTGTGGTGTCGACATCAAAATGTCACATAGATCAGTGAAGTAGAAGAAAGGGTCAAAAAATAAACCCATACATGTTTTAATTTTGACAAAATTGCAAATAAAATGCAGTAGACAAAAAAGACAGTCTTCTCAACAAATGGTGTTAAGACAACTGGATATCCATATGCACAAAGACAAACTTGGATACATACTTGTAATCATGTATTTTAAAAAAATGGACTGTAGATCTAAATATAAAGCCTAAAACTACAAAACTTCTAGAAGAAAACATAGAAAAAGTATTTGACCTTGAATATCATATCAAAGATTTTCATACCTGACACCAAAAGCATGATCCATAAAATAATAAAGTTCTTATACATTCAATGTTCTTGTACATGAGTTCCTTGTACATTCTGTATCTCTATAAGTTGGACTTCATCAAAATTAAATGCTTCTGCACTTTGAAAGACACTTTTAAAAAATAAAATGACAAGCCACAGACAAGGAGAAAATATTTGTGAAGAATATATTTCATTAAGCATTTATATTCAGAATAAACAAAGAACTCCTGAAACCCAACAAGCTAATTTTAAAACATGGTCAAAATATTTTAATTGGCATTTCACCAAAGAAGACATACAGATGGCAAATAAGCACATGAAGAGATGCTCTACAATGTAAGTCATTAGAAAAATGCAAATTAAAACCACAGTGAGATACCATTACGTCTCCATAAGAATGACTTCAATAAAAAGATGGCTATAGCAAGTGTTGGTGAAGGTGTGGAGGAAATGGCACTCTCATGATGGTAAAGTTAAATCTACACTTACCGTATGAGGTAGCCATCACACTCATTGGTGTTTCCCCAGGAGAAAAGGAAATATATATCCATACAAAGACTTGTACACAAATGTTCATAGAAGCTTTGTTTGTAACAGTCCAAAATTGGAAGAAATGGCCAACTGCTAAAATTGATAAACAAATTATGATATATCCATTCGATGGAATACTTTGCAGCAATGAAAAGGAATGCACTATTTTTGCAAATAACATGGATGAATTTCAAAGTAATTATGCTGATTGAATGACGCAAGACAAAAGAGTACATGCTGGGCCAGAGCAATTAGGCAAGAAAAGAAGTAAACGGCATTTAAATCTGAAAGGAAGACGTCAAATTAGCCTTGTTTGCAGAGGACATAATCTTGTACCTAGAAAAAATGTAAAGATTCCACCAAAAACACACTATGGAGTATTATTCAGCCATAAAAAAGAATGAAATCCTATCATTTGCAGAAACATAAATGAGAGGTCATTATATTAAGTGAAATAAGCCAAGCACAGACAGATAAATATTGTATGTTCTCACTTATATGTGGGAGCTAAAAAAGTGGATCTCATGAAGATAGAGAGTAGATTGGTCATTGCCAGAGGCCAGGAAAGGGAAGGAAGAAAGGTGATGAGAGAAGAAGAATATATATATAAATGTATTTATTTCCTTTTTTGTTGTTTTTTTGAAACAGTCTCAGTCTGTTATCTAGGCTGAAGTGCAGTGGCACGATCTCAGCTCACTGCAACCTCTGCTTGCTGGGTTTAAGCAATTCTCCTGCCTCAGCCTCCTGAGTAGTTGGGACTACAGGCACATGCCGCCACACCTGGCTCATTTTTGTATTTTTAGTAGAGACAAGTTTTACCATATTGGCCAGGCCAGTCTCAAACTCCTTATCTCAGGTGATCCACCTGCCTCAGCCTCCCAAAGTGCTGGAATTACAGGTGCGAGCCACTGCACCAGGCCTTATAAATGTATTTATTACCACTGACTAGATGCTTAAAGATGGTAAAGATGGTAAACTAAATACATATTTTACCCCAATTTTTTAAGTAATAATTTTAAAAAGAGTACATGCTATATGATTCCATTTATATGAAACTCTAAACAAAGTAGCCTACAGTGACACAAAGCAGATCAGCAGTTGTCTATTGTGGAGAGAGGTGCAGGCATGGAGAGGAATGACAAGAGACATGAGGAACTGTCTGTGGGTAGCAGGTATATTCACTACCCTGACTGAAATGATGAGTTTCATACGAGAATACGTATGTCAAAACTTATCAAACTATCATATGCTTATTATACACTTTAAATATGTGTAGTTTATTGTATGTCAATATGGACATCAAAACAAAAACATTAAACAAAAACATAACACAGTGAATAAACGAGGCACTGCTGCACCCAGTACAATCTACTTCCGGTCTTTTTTTTTTTTTAACTTTTATTTTGAAATAATCTTACAGTTACAGAAGTGTTGCAAAGACAACACACATCATTTTCAAATACCCTTCCCCTAGATCCCCCTCATGTCAACAGTGTATGTAACCATAGTACAATTATCGAAATTCACACACACTCCTCACTCTCCTCCCTCTCTGGGACAGCCTGCTGCAGTCCTGAAGGTGCATGCCTCTAGTAAGAAGGTCCATGCCAGGCCTCCACTCCAGCTTTGTGTCTGCTGCTCTGCTCTGTGCGCAGTTGGCACTCTCCACACTCCAGATGTCTCACCGGCTCCCCCCAGCCCCAACTCTCACAAGCTCCAGATCCTATAATTAACTGTGTCCTAAATGTCTCCCCAGCTATCCCACAGACACCTCGGATGCAGCTCGTCTAAAACTGAATGCATTCTGTTCCAGCATTCGCCACAACCCTCTTTCTCCTCTAGTCTTTAAGCAAATGGCATTGTCATCTATACCCCCTCCTTCCATCCCCCCCGCACCCCTGTCAGACATCTCTGACATCACCATTCAAATTCTACTAACTTTCTCCACATGTCCCTCAAACCCCACCCTGCAGGCCCCATCTCTACTATGGACACCTTGATTCAGACAGGATGCCAACCCTCCTAAGGCTGTCAGAACAGGCTCTAAACACTCCTCACACCTACAGCCCCTCTTCCTCTAGTCCTACTGCCTGAAGTGGTCTCTCTGAAATGCTCACCTACCTACGTCACTTCCTGCTGAAAATCATGCAGTGGCTCCCAAACGCCCACAGGGTGGCATTCTGGCTCTGGGATTCAAGGTCCTTTCCAAATAGGCTTTGACAAACCCACTTGACTAGAACTGCCCAGTTTGCTACTTGAAGGAGTCACCAAATGGCATGAAACTCCTCTTCCTCCTACACCCACCGGACACCCTCATACCTTTGCCCCCGTTGCTCCCTTAGCCTAGAAGGTTCTTCCCCATCTTCCCCACTGGGAAACTCCTACCCAGATGCAGCACTACTTTACACCTTAGAATGAAGCCTTCACACAAATAAGAGACGGAATTGCAAGACCTTTCTTACATACCAGACCCTTTTATACATCCTTCGATGCAGGTTTCTGCATCTGTCCCCACTCGATGTGAAAGCCTGAACAGCAAAGATTGTTTCAGACTTATCTCCACCCCAGCACAGCCGAGGACTTGGGGCCTTATAGACACATGGATGGCTGGATGAATGGATAAAGAGATAAACAGATGTATTCATGGACAGACAGAGAGAGGAGACAGATGGAAAAATTAATAGATAATGGATGAATGGGGGGATGGAGGGGTAGTGAGATGAACAGATAAATGAAAAGATAAACAACAGATCAATGACTGCATGGACAGAAACATGAAAGTACAAATGGATGGATGGGTGAGTGGAAAGTTCCTAGGCATTTCAAGGGCAGAGATTCTTTCTTATTCAACTCTGTTTTCATAGTACCTAGAAGAGGGCCTGGAATACACTAGTAAACGTTCAATAGGTGTTACTGGAGTGACTAAATGGTCGAAGCACCAGGTTTTTGTGGGAAAAGTTTTGGACTAACAGTCAGGAGACCCGACTTCCAGCTCTATCTGTATCCTCAGTAGTTCATACAAACATCAGCAACTTGATGCCAGATTTTCCACTTACTCTTCTGTGAAATGGGTAGGCTGAATTAAATGACTTATAAGGTCCTTTCCAAACACTCTGGCTCCCTGATTTGAAGCTGCCCAAATCCAAGATAAGGCTACAGCATGGGAGGAGAGCCACATTTGAGCAAATGTGTGTTTACTTACAAATTGTCCTAATGCAGAGCTGATCCCAGATCTCTGCCAGCGATGGGGGAGAAGAGCAAACACACTCCAGATGAGAATCTGTTCCAACTGTCTGCTGACAGCCTTGTGGTGGGAACGAGAGACAGGCTGATAATAGAGCCTGGGGGGTAATTAATAGTGAGATGTGAACCTCCATGAGGCTGCACCCACCCTACGGTGAATGGAAGGAGGGAAGGGCCAGGCTGCACAAAGCCTTCCCAGGGCCCTTGGCTGCTTGCCAAATGCACCCTTTAACCAGAAAGATGGGCTTCTGTTTGCAGAGCATGGGGTCTGTCCTGTTGGATTCGCACCTAGACTCCTGACACACTGTGGAGTACCGATCGTACTATGAACACAGCTATCACCACTCACAGACCGACACGTGCCAGGCTGTCTTCATGTCCCCTTGACACTTCCAACAACCCTGGGAGGCAGGAAAGGTGATCGTCATGAAGGAATGTGCAGCTCATAAGTAGGAGGTTCAGGCTTTGAACCCAGGACAGCCTGGCTCTTTCTGCTATGCCCGGCTGCTCTCTGCAGACAGCTGCCCTGGAACTGGTCAGATAACATGCCAGAGTCATCACAGTTCATGCCACACCAAACTGCAGCACTGCCTGCCTGAGCCTGCTTGGTCCCTTTGCAAGGTGCTTTCATGTTGATTCAAGCAGCAATATGGGCTATCACTCCCATTTTGCAGATAGGACACTGAGACTCAGGCTGACCAGTGAAGTGACACAGCCACGGTCACACAACTTATAAATGGTGGAGCTGAGATTCCATCCCTGGAAACTGGAGTCCCAAGCCAGGTGCTTAATAGGTGAATTATTCTGTTCCATGGTGGTAGCTGTGGTGGACATCTGTGGGTTTTGCCTGGTGACAGCATCTGAATTTTCTTTGGGAAATAACATTTCCCTCCCCCTACCACCTACCTCAGTCCATGTGATTTGGGCAAAACTAATGTGCCCTGTATCTCTGTACTCCTCACAGGGGTGAGCAGGCGATCCCCCAGCCATGGTGAATGCACGTGATTGACAATGTCTGATGAGACTCAATTCCACAACACCACAGTAAACTACTAATCAAGAGGCTTCCTCCTTCTGCTGGGGTTCCCTGAGCTCGTAATCTGGAAGCCAGGAGCTGCTGAAGGCCACGTGTGACACTGCAAAGGGACAATCTGCCAAAGAGTGAGGCCAACACAGAGAAAAGCAGGGGAAAGAGAGAAGCAGTTTCCTAAAGATATATTTTGTGACCCCCAAACCCAGCCATACTTGAATATATTCCAGGTAAATGAGCCAGTGTGAATTTCCTTTCTGCTTAAACCAGTCTGACTTGGGTGCCTCTCACTCACGTCTAAGAGGCTACAAGTCAATACCACCTCTCATCACACTGAATAACCATCACTTGTTTCCTTGGCTGTTGTCCCCTTAGACCCAGGGCACTTGAGGGCAGGACCTAGTTCAAAGCCACCACAATGTCTCAGAGCATGACTCCAGCCATGCTGGATGAATATTTGCTGAATGAATAAAAACCCAATTTGACTCAATGTTTGTTTGTGAACTTGTTGGTGTATTAGACCCAGAGAAGCCTGAATTACCTGGTCTAACCCACTCTTCCCCTCCTTCTTCTCCTCCCACCTTTCAAGGCCTAATTCCAAAGCCACCTCCTCTGAAGCTGGCCCATGGCCTGCGCCCCAATCCAAAAGTGCTTTGGCCCACATCAGGACCTCCGTAGTATGTTTCTGCCTTTTACAGTAATTCACACCCATACCTGGTCTCTCCAACCAGACTGAGAAGTCCTAAGGACAGAGTCTAACATGGGTTCATTTTTATATCAAGCTAGCACCTGGCACCCTCCAAAGCTCAAAAAAAAAAAAAAAAAAATCCTGAATCCAAAGGATCACTTTATTCAATATCCACCAAACCCTAATATATGTCAGGCACTGAGAATATGAGGGTGAATACAGCGTAATGGTTAAGAATGATGATGATGACAATAGCTACCATCCACTGAGATATTACTTAGTGCCCAGCACTATCTAAGCTCTTTACATGTATTATCTCATTTAATCCTCAGAGCAAACCAGTGAGGTGGCTACTACTGTCCTACATTTTACAAAAGAAAATACTAAGACTCAGGCATCAAAGAATTTGCCCAAGGTTGCAAAGATGGTAAGTGGCAGAGCTAGGACTTGAACCCACGCAATCTGGCTCTGAATCCCTGCTCTTAACTGGATCTTATGCTATAGGATTATGAGTACTGAAGCCTGTTTTGTAATAACCATGGCCTTCTCCTTTCTAATGTCTAATGTCTTTTGAAAAAAGCTGGGCTAAAAATGGAATCGACCATGCCCAGTGATTCTGGAGGAAGGAGCGTGAACAGCAGGCAGGTTTTTAGCAAGTTGGAGTCAGACACACTGGTTTGAATTTCTAATAGCATCATTCTTTGGCCCTATGTGTGTTACTGTGACCTCCCTGAGCCTCAGTTTCTGCAGGATTAACAATCTCACGGGCAGTTACTAAGATTAGAAGTTAACACATGAAAATCACTTAGCATAGTGCCTGGCTCATACCACACAATCAGCGAGTAGACCTGCTGTCACTGGTATCTTTTATTACTGTTATGGAATCAAGTATATGTACAGGGCTTGGGATAAGGTACACTGTCCAATTTTATAAATGTGCTTCTGTTTTTTTTTTTTTTTCTTTCTATAACCTTGAAAGAACACCTGGCCTTCTCGGAAAGAATTCAACCAGTGCTGCGTACCAGGCCCATAGAAAGCCCTGCTTCCAGCCAGCCTTCAAAATGGATTAAGGATTTGGAGTTCTCTTCATTTCTCCACCCACAGGATCAAAGAGTGCCGGCAAGGACTGGGAAGCAGGGGAGAAAATGCAAGATGGAACAGGCCCCAAATTTTGAACTGGCAGAAGAGCAACTGTGGTTCATCCTAGGATCTGCAGAGCTACAGGGAGCAGGCCCCCATGTTCTGCACCGCCTGTGCCCTTGAGAAATAAACATAACTGCCAGAAAGCAGCACGCTTCAGCTACTGCTAATCCCAGGCTACAAGA
>NW_016107999.1:671974-682435 GCF_001604975.1 Cebus imitator
GGCTTCCCAGCACAGGTTCTGGTCTTTAACCAAGTGACCCAGCCAATATCCAGCTGATTTCATCCAAAAAGCCTTTGTGGGTAAATCCCACTCTTGACCTCCATCTTGTGGGACAGGAGCTGGGAGAGGCCAAAGCCCTGAAAGGATCCTCAAGAAACCACATCCTGTTGGGCGTGGTGACTCACCCCTGTAAGCCCAGCACTTTGGGAGGCTGAGGCGAGCAGATCACCTGAGGTCAGGAGTTTGAGACCAGCCTGGCCAACATGGTAAAACCCCATCTCTACTAAAAATGTAAAAATTACCCGGGCATGGTCACACAAACCTGTGGTCCAAGCTACTCAGGAGGCTGAGGCAGGAGAATCACTTGAACCCAGGAGGTGGAGGTTGCAGTGAGCAGAGATCACACCACTGCATTCCAGCCTGGGGGACAGAGCGAGATTCAGTCTAAAAAAAAAAAGGAAAAACAAAACCACATCCAGAAAAGAGATAGGTTAGACCATGACAGACAAGGTAGAAGAAATCAAATGCGTCAGTCAACAATCTCCTCGACGCAAGACTGTTCAAGGAATCCATCCTCACCCTGGCTGCCCCTCTGCCCTGCTCCTTGTCCATACCACACCAGGACGGTTCATGTCTCCATGCCTTTGCAGAGACCAGCCCCTCTGCCTCAAACCTTCTCCAAGAGCTGCCCGGCAGATTCCTACCCACCCTTCTAGAACAAACCGCAGTGCCTTCTTCAGAAAGCCTTCTTCCTCTACTCCCAGGCACTGCTGTGCCATTTCTGTGATAACACTCACCTTTCTACAGACCAGAGAAGCAGCGGGGCCTAGCGTGGTGGTTCTCCACCCAGTTGGCTGTCAGAATCCCCTGGGAAGCTTGCTTGGCGTGGAGACTGAACATCAGGTGGTTCCAGTATATAGCCGGGATCAAGAAAAATGGACCTCCTGATAAAGACCTGGGCTTTGAAGCTGCACACAAATGTGTAGATCCTGCTTCTCTGCCCGAAAGCTGTGTCACTGGAGCAAGGAAACACAGCCTGCTTCCCACCCTGTGAATTGGGGATTATCGCACCTACCAGTCTGGGATCCCAGCTTTTTGCCTCCTCCCCTCCCACATCCCCACCAAGCAAGGACTAACAGCCTGCTTGTCATTCTGCCCAAATTGGTAGCTTCTTTCTCATGCATTCATTTATTTAATACTTTTTTTTTTTTTTTAATAGCGTTTCACTCTTGTTGCCCAGCCTGGAGTGCAATGGTCCTATGTCGGCTCACCGCAACCTCCGCCTCCCGGGTTCAAGCAATTCCCCTACCTCACCCTCATGAATAGCTGGGGTTACAGGCATGCACCACCAAACCCGGATGATTTTTTGTATTTTTAGTAGAGACAGAGTTTCTCCATGTTGGTCAGGCTGGCCTCGAACTCCTGACCTCAGGTTATCGGCCCACCTTGGCCTCCCAAAGTGCTGGGATTACAGGTGAGCCACCACACCCAGCCTATTTAATGACTATTTATCAAACATCTGCTGAGTACTACTGGGCACAGTGCTGGAGATGTGGGGTACAGCAATGGACATGTCAGGCAAAATTGCCAGGACATTTGGCAGGGGGAGACGGCCACAAAGGAAGCAAACATGAGTAGCTTCCAGTAAGTACACTGAATAAAGTAGGTGGGAAGAAATCCAGCAATGGGGCAAAGGGAGGCTACACTAAAACAGGTTAGAAAGGACCACTCTCACCTGAGGGCTTAGAGAGGGTTTCTAAATTAAGACCTAAATGCTGAGAAAGCAGCTTGAGATTAGATCTGAGGAAGGTGCAGCGAGAAGCCAGTGGAGTGTTCTAGGCAAGGGAGCGGTGCGATCTGTCTTGCTTTTTTATGAAACCACTTACAGGAATTGTCGCCAACTGCATACCAGGCTGTGGGACCTTCACCTCTGTACCCTCAGTGCTCCAGTCAGGCCTGGCACAGGATAGAGGTTGAGTGACTGGCTGAATAAATGAACCCTCTTCCCCTTAATGTGTTGTTTCCAGGTTTCCAAGCTAAAGCTTCTCTGTCCCCTGGCTTCTGCCCATCAGCAGTGTGACCTTTCCCACAAAGAACCAGATGAATTCCGTGTTGATGGTCAAACTCCTAAGATGCTAAGCCTTTACATCTGTGTTACTGTTAAGCCACATCTAGACTAGGCTGAACTTAAACAGCTGGGATGAAAGGAGCATGGGCTTCAAACTCATAGACAGACTGTTTGACCCTGGACAACTTCCCTAACCTCCTTGAACCAGTTTCTACCTGTAAAATAGGTCCCAGGTACAGTGGTCTGATTTATCCTTCTCCCTTGTACAGTCCTAGCCAGGCAAGCTCAATCTGTGGGCAACGCAACAGAGGGCAAGAGGGCCTCCTATGTATTGAGCAAAGCACTCTGGCCACCATTTTGGAGGAGACGCAGCCCATCGTAAACGTTCAATAAACAATCACAGGCCTGATCACCCTCAACCTGAACTCAACCGTGATACTTCAGGAGAGAAGCTATTCTCCAAGCTGACTGTAATCCCCCCTCAGGGTATAGTTGATGACCAGCTACAAATCAACCTGTGCCAGCCCAGGACTCCTTTGGTCCTCAAGGACATCCTGAGATGACTGGAGAGATTCCTGCTGCATCTGCACCATTCCCTGACCTGTATTCTGGTAGCCTTATCAGGAAGGTAACAGGAAATGGGAATTTGTCAACTTGTCCTTTGTAGATCCATGGTGCCCAGTGGTCCCTGACAGCAGGCAAGTTGTACCTGGTGACTCTAATCACTGACACTGCTGGTCAGGTGGGCATGTTTTCACATGCAGGTCTGCTTCTTGTAAGTGGTTAAAGACTAAGAGGCTGGATGTCTTATAATTCAACGACTTATGCCTCTTGCTGGATGTCTTCAAATTCAACAACTCATGGCTCTGTATCACTAACCATCCCAAACATGTAAACTCTTAGTAAATCTGTAATCATTGGCTGAATAGTTTCCAGTTTAGTGTTCCTGAAAGTTAAATGGCCTTAGCTCTACCAATGGGTAATAAATAAGCGTGTCGATAATTCAGTTTCTCCAAATCCCCCTTTTCAAGATTACAGTATCTGCTTTACAAGCCTATATATCTCTCCCTTTTAGACACAATGTGATGAGCCAAGGGGACAGTGAAAGCCCCTTCCTGAGGTAGGAAGCTTATACAGCACACACATATGGTATTAGCACCTACATAACAAGAGCTGCTGTTTCCTGCATACCCACTGTGCCACGCATTTACAACTCTTGACCTCCTGAATCACACTATCAGGCACATCTTAAAGATAGCGATGTCATGGAGGTGAAGTAATTTGGCCAAAGTCTCCCTGTTCCCAATGGCAGGAAAGGGTCTGAACCCAGGTATCTCCATCTCTTACCTACTCACCCAGCCTCAATACCCGCCAGCCCAAACTGAAACCACCCAGAGCCTGACACCCGTCCCTCCCTCTTCCCTCCAGCACCAACACCTGCTGCCCCGACCATCTTCACATCCAGGATACTGACGGCCACCACCTTGGCTTGGCTCCAAGCTGCAGCACTGCCCCCATCTGTCCCCTGACCTGCCCCTGCCTTCACCTCCACTCTATCCATGGCCTGCACTGAGGCCACCCCCTCCCCATGCAACCCTTTCCCAGCAGCCTCAGCTAACAGGAGTTTACTCTCCTCCTCCTTCACCCGTTGCTGTGCAGTCTGACTTATGCTCCTCTTGTTCACACACACACTTATCCATCATGCACCCAAACAGATTGCAAACGGAAAGCGGATCTCATATTTCTCCTCTGAACCTCCCACTGCGCCCGGGGTGTGATGGATCCATCTTCTCCCTTCACAGCACTCCCTCTGGAATGATAACGTGGCACACTTGGCGGCGGCATTGGAAATGAGAAGGCTGATGGACCAGTGACAGGTCTCTGCAGCCAGCCCCTGTGCTCTCACTAGGAGCTGCTCCACCTTAAGCAAGGGGGTGGCTTATTAAGCACCTCCCTCATGCCAGGTGTTGTGCTAGACACTTTACAGACACTGTATCTTGTTTAAGCTTCTTAACCACCCAAGGAAAAGGGGATTCACTACTCCCACTAAATGAAAGAACAAAGTGGGTTCACATAAATTACTGCTGGAGCAGGATTCAAATCTGATTCTGCCCATGAAGCCAGCATTATTTCCACTGCATCAGTGTCAAGAGAGAGAAAAGAATGTAACTCCTCACCTACATCCACGTATCTCTGAGTTTGCAACACATTCTATTTAATATTCAACCTCTGCTCTCTTCCTGAAGACAGGACTTACCCTTTAATTCTGTCTATAGGCTTTTTTCCTTCCAAAGCAGGGAGAGATTTCGTGGTCCCTTTTGTAACTAAAACCTTTAAGGAGTAGGAACAGGCAAGGGCTCAAGGGCATTTCTACCCCATTCCTGCCACTCTAAACTGAGCCCACCCACACATCACACCACACCCCAACCAGATGCTCTCTCTTCTCTCCCCCAGTCCCCACGCCTGCTGCCCCGGCAAGACTCCCTAGGAGCCTGCTCTGGGCTTAGCCTGTTCCTTGGATCTACCTGCCTCTAGCCAGCACTCCCTGCCCGTCCTAATCCCACTCAGGGCCCTCTCCCAGGACTCCAGATGCTCAGCCTCCCACCCACACAGGTTAAGGTGGGGGGAACAAGACACATACACCTCACAAGCTTCCCATTTGGCATGGCTCATCCTACTCTGGATCTCACACCATCCAGCTATCAGGAACTCAGCAGAAGAGATGATACTATAAACTTAACTACCTATCAGTCTAATTTGTCGTTCCAGCCAACACAACAATGGGTCACTGGTATGTTGATATTGCAGTCTGTTTGGGCCCATGATGAATAAGTGTGTGTGTGAACAAGTGCAGCAAATCTTAGACTTTCCCTGCCAACTAAAATCTAGCCCATAGCCAACCCCCAGCTCACTCGACTTGCGGATGTGTGGAGCAGCAACCACAGAAAATGCCTTGACACACCACATATTAAGTGGCCTGCTGTGACTCTGAATGGCATCCTTCCAGCTCTGCAAAACTGGAAAATGCACGCAAACCAAAGGGGCCGCAGGTCTGGGACATGTGTCGTTTCCTCAGGATGGACCCACCTTTGAACTTCTCCGGTACTTCAAAGCCAAGGCACAGAGATGGTGTCATCACGACCTTGACAGTCTGCAAAAACTCACACAAACTAGGACTCTTTTGCTCATGGATGTGTGTTTTCCTGTTGCTAGAAGTGTCCCACTAGTTAAATGCAAAGTTTCATCTTGTTTAAGTGACACGTAGTGTGAATCACTAATTTACATAAACCCAGAGGAGAATAAAATCCATGAAGATGGAAGAGGGAATCAATCAAATATTAAGACATAGCCCAAACCCTCAGCATCTGGTTCCAGTTCTAGAGGGAGTATTTAAACATGGCAGAGACCACAGGAATGACAGATGGTTGCAGAAACAAGAAATAATGCATCAAAATTTACTCACAGTGACATTAACAACATTCAACTTCTGCCAATGAGGTGGCAAGTTGGTTTGCAACTGCAAAGACCCTTCATCAGGGAAGGTGAGAAACACTACTGCAAACACTACTGTGCACACTACTGCACCTGCTCGACAGATCACTCACTAACCTGGGCCAACAGTGGACTTCTCATGGCCATGGTTTACACCTCTGTGAAGTGGAAATGGTAATACTTGCTGAAAGAGTAGCCCATTGCAAGCAAAGGCTCCCCTAGATCTGAAGTCACTAGATGAGTAACAGAGTTACTTAAACTCCCTGAGGTAGGAAGAATGGTGATAACAACACCCACCTAAGGCTGCTGCAAACACTGAGTTAACAGCTGATAAAAGGGTTCTTGATAGTAGCAGACATGTAGCGAATGCCCAGTAACTACAAATGTCTATTAAGACTTGTTGTTTGTAATACTCCCCAACACGGTGGTGGGCACCTTGCCTAGCTTGTCTTGCCACACTTGGTTTGTCTACCCTTCAAGGTTCATATGAAAATAGACATGTTTTTACATATAAATATGGGCACAGGAAAGCTTCTGGAAGGACATACATCAAAATTCTAATAGTGATTATCTCTTGGTGCTAGGAATATATTTCTTTTTGCTTATCTTTTTCTAAAATTTTCTACCAACATATTTCTATATGCCTCAGTATCTGCTCTAACACCAAGAAAAAATACCTCTCTTAAGTAACAATCCCTTACATAAGCCATTTCTTTTAGAGGGAAGAACTAATAAAGCTTTGCTTTCTATGAGGAACCAGAAAGTGTTTTTCTTTTTAACAAGAAAGCTAACTGACTTACTCTCCTCTTCACTTTGCCACCAGGAAGCTCAAAGCCAAAATTTTAGTTCAGTCGTTCAGTTAGCTTTGTCCTTACATTTCAGAGGGTTCTTGGTTGTGACATTAAATGAAAGAATTATAATATTTAAGTTCTCTTTCTGAAATTAAAAAAAAAAATACAAAACTGCAACATAAGGACATAATAATTTTGTCTTAGGTTCCATAATAAAAAAAAAAGTCAGTTTATTAAATGCTCAATTCTCAAAATTATATATTTTTTAATTATTTAAAAAAACTTCCATGCTCTTCCATTCTCCTCCCTCCAAACTAGGTATTGTCCAGGTTTTATCACAGTCCACAAAGTATAACATGTACCAAAAGCAGAGAAGACAGGAGGTCCGGAGTACAAGGTATGCTGGGTCACTGCCCGCACTGCAGAATCCGCAAAGGCTAACTCATGCTCGGGGCAAAGAATGGAAAAAGCTAATACACAGAAAAAAAGCAAAAGAACTGGAGTGGGCAGCCTGACCAGAGACGTTTACAATTTATACCAATTTACAAATATTTAGGGTGCCCACCAAGTCCAAGAGAACAGACCAAACTAACCCCATAAAGGAAGACCTCTGCCAGGGCCTCCTCTCCCTACAACCTCCTCTCAAGAGTCATTAGGAAGCCCAAACAGCTTCACAGTTCCGGCTTCCCGGCTACTGTCATATTTCCCGTCTTTGTCATCACAGGCAAATGCCAGCAGAGGCCTTTTGGGGTGCCACGCCACGGTGAAGGTCGGAGACTCACACTGTACCTCCCATAGCTTGTCCCCTATAGAAAACAATAGAGAAAAACCAATCAATACGTTCATAATAAAGGACACATCCATTAAGCACTTACCTATGTTAATTTGTTTAATCCACCTACTAATCCCATGAGATAGATTCAATCATTACCTCATTTTACAGAGAACCCCTGGGCACAGACAGCCCACAAGCCAGCAGGGGACAGAGCAGGATCGAAGTGCAGGTGGGTTAACTCAAGAGCAGGTCACTGAGCAGGAAAGTGTCACTGCGTCACAGGGACATGCAATTACATGAAGGATCTGCATGGCTGGATGCTGGACAATGCTCACCACAACATGACTAACAGGAGCATTCTTTACATAGCAGAATTTCAAATTCTTTACTTTCTTCTTCAAGGTTTTCTATACAGTTTCAATCTTTTTACAAAGAGTGTCACAGATTTCCAAAAACAAGCAACATTAAAAAACAAATCTGAGGAAATGCTTTTGTAAAATGAATACTCTCCTCCCATTTTTCTATTTCCAGCTTCTGTTGTTTTTAAAGCAAAAACTTGGTAATTCCTTAAATTTTAAAAAATGTTTTTTCAAGTTCATATATAGGCAAAAGATAAAGAGAAATATACCACAATATTTTAAAAAGGTTGTCTTTAGATGGTGGGACCACAGGTGATGCTTTTTTCTTTCTCCTACTCTGTGGTTTAAAGATTTTATTATAACAGAAGAATTAAAAGTTTTTTGTTTTTGTTTTGTTTTGTTTTTTGAGATGGTCTCGCTTTGTCACCCAGACTGGAGTGCAATGGCGTGATCTCAGCTCACTGCAACCGTTCTACCTCCCAGGTTCAAGCAAGTCTCCTGTCTCAGCCTCTGGAGCAGCTGGGATTACAGGCACGTGCCACCACACCCAGCTAATTTTTTGTATTTTCAGTAGAGACAGGGTTTCACCATGTTAGCCAGGATGGTCTCGATCTCCTGACCTCGTGATCCACCTGCCTCAGCCTCCAAAAGTGCTGGGATTACAGGCGTGAGGCACCACGCCCAGCCAAAATTGAAAGTTTAAAAAAATCAAAATATTTTCCTAAATCACTTTCCTCAGACCTGCCTGTTTATTCCTTAACTCTTTGCTCCCTCAATCCCTGGCAGTCACAGCCAAAACATAAACACACTTGTCTAAAGGAGACAAATTCATTCATGATAATGCTGGTGAAGTGGTCACGTGCAGAGATGAGATCACAATAACAGAAGTCCTGACTGCCAAAGATGAAAGACAGTAGATTCTCGTGAGGTTACCTGTCTCCACTTCAGCGATGTCAATAAAATGATCTTCCGATGCTGACGCCAGCATTTTCCCATCATGGCTGAAACTGAGAGTCCTTACAGGCCAATCCAGCCTATGACAGAGTGATCATGAGAATTACCAAGTAAGAGGAGGGTACAATGTCACTCATGATGAAATCAAATTAACATACCCAACAAGGAAAGTGCTGATAGAGTCACCTACCTGGAAAAGCACCGAACACACACTAACTCGTCCACATCCCAGAGGCTAACCAAAGCATCTGCACTTCCTGTGGCAAAGTACTTCCCCATGGGGTCAAACTTGATACAGATGCAGTTGGAAGGATGGGCGTTGATGGACTGCACAGGCTTCAGTTCTGGGTAACTAAGAAACAAGACAGACAGCGATCAAACTGCAGAAGAGGACTGTGGTGCTAAAATAATCATAGGAAACAATGAAGAAGAAATCCAAAGGCAATGGAATACCACCAAAAACTGTCATTCAAGATAACGTTCCTGAAATAAAAAGAGATTTTGAACTACATTATTTAAAACACACAACACATACCTGAGACTACACAGCCAAAGCTACCAACATCAAGAAATAGACTAGTAAAATTAGCAGACTTAAAGAAAAAGAAAATTAGACTATTAGGCTTTCTGATAGCAACACTTAACACCAGAAGAAAATGGAGTACCATATTTAAGAAAGACATACAAGCAAGAAAATACAAATCAA
Source organism: Cebus imitator (assembly GCF_001604975.1). Lineage (NCBI taxonomy): Eukaryota > Metazoa > Chordata > Mammalia > Primates > Cebidae > Cebus > Cebus imitator. The sequence continues at coordinate 681,120 of NW_016107999.1, forward strand.
GGATTTTTACATCCAGCAAAACTAAATTTCAAACATAAAGATACAAACAATAAGCACAATACGGTTTTAGAAAATTGTAAGTTTTGTAAGTACGTAAATAAGTTATGATAAGAACTCCAGGAATAACGTTCACATGAACACTTCCTGAAGAATCTTAACTACAGAATGAGCTTCAACAACAAAAAAGACTAGGGACTACAAGTATAAGGACTAGTGCTGAACATTGAATATACAGTTTCTTGCAAAAACTATATGTGGTTTAAAAGGAGGTTATAATATGTAACAGCTGTACACTCCTACAATATTTAGTACCATTTTTTTTTTTAATGGGGGAAGAATGGAAAGAGCACATGTAAAAAGCAAAAATATTTTTTGTTTCAAGTCATCACACTGGTGGTAGTGGCAGTAATACTGAAATTCTGAGATATCTATATATTTACCAACAGATACAGGTAATAAGTAACCATCGGATATTCTAATTCTATGATCCCCTGTGCCCTTGAGAACCAGAATACTCAATTTGGAAGGAAAGAAATATATTTGTAATATAGAAGAGGTTTAGTAAAATCCCTGGAGTCCTCAATTTTAACTGGAAGTTATCAATATGAATTTATAAGATATTTTATCTTTAAATATATATCTACACACGTGTAATTCCTAGGCCAACCCATCAGTAATGAACATTTCTAACTTCAGTGTCATTTCTCAGTAAAAGAATGTAAGGTTTCTTTTCGTTTTTTTTTGTGTTTTTTTTTTTTTAAGTGGAGTCTCACTCACTTAGTCGCCCAGGCTGCTGGAGCACAACCTCAGCTTACTACAACCTCCGCCTCCCAGGTTCAAGCGATTCTTCTGCCTCAGCCTCCTGAGTAGCTGGGATTACAGGCTTGTGCCACCCTGCCCAGCTAATTTTTCTATTTTTAGTAGAGACGGGGTTTCTCCATGTTTGCCAGGCCTCAAGTGATCCACTTACCTCGGCCTCCAAAAGTGCCAAAGTGCTGGGATTACAGGCATGAGCCATTACACACAGCCAGAATATAAGGCTTCTTAGAGAATTTTCTGATTAAAGGTCGGAGGCAAGAAATGTAAGGCAAATAATGTACAAGATGAACTTGGAACATCTTATCAAACTAGAGAGCAAGAAACAGAAGACTACTGGGATTATATCAAAAAAGGGTTCAGGAACCAACCTGAAGAGGTTCCTATTGGCCAAAGATGGGATAATTTGAGCTTCAATAAGCATAACGATTACAAGAGATGGAAACACATCAACTGTGTTTAAAAACATGAGCCCATAATGATTCTTTAAAAATAAAAAA
>NW_016107999.1:684515-687243 GCF_001604975.1 Cebus imitator
TGCCCATCAGGACTCCAGCAGATATTAATGTTCTCCCCTGGGAACCCAGACGTAATCAACAAGATAATCTGTTTGCTCATAATCCTCCACAAATTCATTTTGCTATCCTAGAAAGAAGACCAGAGCTTTCTTCAGGGCTTACTCATTAAGGTCCTAGACAAGAGGAGGGAACTGCCACTTATGATTCAACAATGAGTCCAGCATATTTATCTACACATTTCCCCATTTGGTCTTCACAATACTCCTCTAAGATATACTTTATTATCCCCATTTTATAGATAAAGAAAACAAAAAATAAAAAGATGAACCAAAGTATCAAAGCTATGAAGTCACAGAGACAAGATTTTAAACACAGATTAGACCCCAAAGCCCCCTTTTCTCTTACACCAGCATTTCTCAAACTCTAGTAATTCATATGCCAACATCACAATTTTTGTCCTATTCATTAAACACTATACTTTTGTTTATTCAAAATTTTTCTTAATATTGACCCAAAATATTTACTTAAATAAATTTAGCAACTGGGTGTGGTGGCTCATGCCTGTAATCCCAGCACTTTGGGAGGCCATGGTAGGCAAATCACTTGAGCCCAGGAGTTCAAGATCAGCCTGGCCAATATGACAAAACCTCTCTCTACTAAAAATTAGTCAGGCGTGGTGGCATGTGCCTGTAGTCCCAGCTACTCAGGAGGTAGTGGTAGGAGGATGGCTTGAGCCCAGGAGGTGGAGGCTGCAGAGAGCCAAGATTGTGCTACTGCACTCCATGCTGAGTAACCCTGCCTCAAAAATTAAAAATAAATTTAGCTTCAACTGAGTAATAAATTCTATGAGCTAGTTCTTCTAGTAGACATTAAAATATTTACATAAATGGTTTTTAATGTTCACCCTGAATCACTCATGCATCAGCAGCTGTATACTTGGGGAAAACACCACACCATTCTGCCTCCAGTGTCTTGTCAACAAAGTCCAGTGGCCCACACTGAACACATCAACTAAAAATCTCATCAACTTTTTCCATTCTAAAGCACGTATTTTTTTCACATTTTAATATCTATACTATATCTTTAAATGTATCAGGAAGCATTTCAAAATTTGGGTGCATCACAGTTATCTACCAACTTTCTTTCCTAATGGAGCATCTTATGATCAATGAAACCTTAGAGTCCACACAATAATGGCCTCAACAGTTATAACAGAGCCTATAAATGTACTGCACAACTTTCTGGTCACTTTCTCCCAGACCACCATTCTAACTCATCAGGATTTTCCAAATTCTACATGCCTCTGCACGGGATGTGCCCTCCGCCCCATTACTCACCCACTGCACACAGACCACTAAATTCCTATGGCTATCCTAAGAGTTTGCTCAAATTTGGTGAGCCCTTCCCTGGCTCCCCTAGGCAGATGTTTGTTTTCATTTCTATTCTGGGTATCTACCTTGCAGACCTCTCCATTATAAAATACGTTATTTATATATATATGTCTCTCTCCTGCAGGGGAAGTCCTTGGAGATGGAAACTCTTATTCAGCTCAGAATGTCACATACACAGCGGAGTACTATGAATGAATACAAGCAATTATCTTCCTATTACCCTCTCTCTCTGAATAGTCACCTTTAGTGTTCACAGTGGCGATGCATTTTGTAGTCCTCACATCCCAGATGCGAATAGTTTTATCTCCAGATGCCGTAACAAATAGGTCAGGATTACTTGGATGCCAACAAAGCTGGTCCACACTATCTCCATGTCCCCGATAATTATTTTCTTTGACCTGAAAGAACAGCATCCAGATGTCACTTCACATAGATGTAGCTGCCTCCCCATGTAACTTTTTAACCTTATTCAAACAAAGGTATGCTGGGATCAATAATTATAGACATGGGTAACTCAGAATCCAGTTCTTCCAAGCCCTTTCTCCCTTCTCTCCCCCCCAGTCCTTCTGCTGCTCTGAGCTTATACACCTATGCCCTTACTTTTGTGCCCTCTCTGGCCTCCTCCTCCTTCCTGGTTTTTCACCCTTACTCTACCATCAACGTTCCTAACCCAGCCGCTCATTCCCACGGGACGCCCTATCACTTCCAAAAGGGCGCTCTTCACCACCACTAATACAGCCCCTAGTCACTCCTTATCAGCACACGATTCGACTCCACACAAGTAAGGATGTCCACACCCTCTCCTCACCTTCATCCACGATCGCCAACCTCCTTACTTCCACACTTCCCCCAGTCTTCCTCTCCTCATCCTCACGACCCCGTCACCCCCACACTCCGCCTTCTCCCCATTCCTTCCTCATCTCCACACTCTCCTCGTCCTCCTTCTTCAAGCCCACTCTCCTTTATCACTCCCGCGGCCTCGTTCGCCCCCATTCGCTCTCCCACTACCGCATCTCGCTTCACCGCAGTCCCTCTACCTAGCCTGGGCCGAACCCCAGCCGCTCACCAACCGGTCCTTCTCCAGCAAGAAGACGCTGGCCGTCTTGTCGAAGGACCCCGAGGCTAGGCGACGCCCATCGCAGCTCCAGGCCACCGAGTGCACCTTGGCGCTGTGCGCCAGGAACTCGCGCGTCTTGCTGTGGCCCCGGAACAGCTCCTGCATCCCAAGCACGTAGCGCGACGGGCCGCTGCTCACTGAGCACCACGGGGCCATCGAGCCGGGGCCGGTCTGGCCCAATGCCGAGGGCCCCATGGGTGCAGTGGGCGCCGCCATGCCGAGCTCCCAGCTCACAACACC
>NW_016107999.1:688443-690626 GCF_001604975.1 Cebus imitator
GCTGGAGTGCTGTACAGTGATATGATCTCATCTCACTGCAACCTCCATCTCCTGGGTTCAAGTGAGTCTCCTGTGTCAGCTCCCCGAGCAGCTGGGATTACAGGTGCATGCTACTATGCCTGGCTAACTTTTGTATTTTAGTAACGACAGGGTTTCACCATGTTAACCAGGCTGGTCTTGAACTCCTGAACTCAGGTGATCTGCCCACCTCAGCATCCCAGAGTGCAGGGATTATAGGCTTTTGTTTTTTTTCTTCTTTCCTAATGTGGATGACTTTTATTTCTTTTTTATGCCTGACTGCACTGGCTAGAGCCTCCAGTACAATCCCGAGTGGAGGTGGTGACAGTGCATATTTTTGCTATGTTCTTGCTTGTAGGGGAAGGTATTTAGTCTTTCACCACCAATATTATGTTAGCTAGAGGTTTTCCATATGCTCTTTACCAGGTTGAGGAAGTTCCCTAGTTTGCTGAAAGTTGTTTTTATGAGGAGTAGGTGTTGGACTTCGTCAAATGTTTTTTCTTTATTGATTGAAGTGATTATATGATTTTTATTTTTTAGTTTCTTAACATGGTGTACTAGTTTCTTATGGTAACAGATTACCACAAACTTGGTGTCTTTAAAACACAAAAATTGATTCTCATGGTTGCGGAGGCTAGAAATCTGAAATCAAGGTGTCAGCAGGGCCATGCTCAAAGCTCCACAGCAGAACCTTCCTGCCGTTTCCAGTGTCTGGTGGCCCCAAAGCTGCCTTGGGTGGTGGCACCGTAACAGTGATCTCTGTCTACCTCCACCTTCACATGGCCTTCTTCTTGTTTGTCTCTGTGACCTCTTCTCTCCTTATAAGAATACCAGTCATTGAACTTAGGAACCACCCTAAATTCAGCACAGTTTTATTTGAGATCCTTAACTAATTACATCTATGAAGATTATTTCCAAATAAGGTCACATTCTCAGGTTCTGAGTGGACAGGACATTTTTTGTTTGTTTGCTTGTTTGTTTTAGACATGGCCTCACTCTATTGTCTAGGTTGGAGGGCAGTGGCACGATTATAGCTCACTGCAGCCTCAAACTCCTGGACTCAGGCAATCCACCTGTCTCAGCCTCCCAGGCAGCTAAGACCACAGGCACATACCGCTACACAAAGGTAATTTTTAAATTTTTTGTAGAGATAGCGTCTCCCTATATTACCCAGGCTCATCTCAAACCGCTGGGCTCAAGCGATCTTCCCACCTCAGCCTCCCAAAGTGCTGGAATTACAGACATGAGTTACTGTGCCCGGCCAACATACATTTTTGAGGGACTCTACTCAACCCACTAAACATGACACATTTCATTGTTTGATTTTTGAATGTTAAGCCAAACTTGTCTTCTTGAGACAAACTCCTATTGGTCATAATGTATTAATCTTTGTATATACTGAAGAATTTGATTTGCTAAACTTTTGTTTAAAGAATTCATCTATATTCATTAGAGATTTTAGTCTGTAATTTTCTGTTCTTGTAATGTCTTTGTTTTTTGTTTTGTTTTTGTTTGTTTGTTTGTTTGTTTGTTTGTTTGAGATGGAGTCTCGCTCTGTTGCCCAGGCTGGAGTGCAGTTGCAGGATCTTGGCTCACTGCAAGTTCTGCCTCCTGGGTTCAAGTAATTCCCCTGTCTCAGCCTCTGGAGTAGCTGGGATTAGAGGTACATGCCACCATGACTGGCCTTGTCTTTGGTTTTGATATCAGCATAATAGTAGCCTCATAGAAATTGTTGAGAAATACTCTCTTCACTTAAATTTTATGGATTAGTTTGTGTAAAATAGTTATTATTTCTTTCTGAAATGTTTCTTAGAATGTTCCAGTGAAAGCATCAGGGCATCGAGTTTGCTTTGTGCGTGAGTTTGTAACTTTAGGCTCACTGCGACCTCCACCTCCCAGGTTCTAGCAATACTCCTGCCTCAGCCTCCCAAAGTAGCTGGGACTACAGGCACACGCTGTGGCTAATTTTTTGTATTTTAGTAGAGATGGGGTTTCACCATGTTGCCCAGGCTGGTCTTGAACTCCTGAGCTCAGGCTTTCCATCAGCCTCGGCCTCCCAAAGTGCTAGGCTTACAGACATGAGCCACTGCACCCGGCCTAAGTTATCCTTTTTTTCTTCAGTCATTTTTGGTAGTTTGTGACTTGCAAGGAATTTGTAAATTTCA
>NW_016107999.1:691072-692694 GCF_001604975.1 Cebus imitator
CATTCTAATCAGTTTGGCTAGAAGTTTAATTTTATAGGTCTCTTTTTTTGTTTTAAATTTTATTGATTTCCTCTCTGATTCTTATCTTTCTTCTGCTTCCTTTGCATTTAATTTGTTTCTTATGGTATAATCTGAAGTCATTGATTTGGAATATTTTTTCTTTTCTAATACAGGCATATAGTGCCATAAATTTCAAGGAGAAAGGGAGATGGAGAGTCCCATTAGACGACACCTTAAGGCAGCCCAGATTAGGAGGGACGGTCCCTCTGCCGGACAACCAACCCAGAGCAGATAGCAAGTCAACAGTGAGAAGGGAAGAGAGGGCGCTCTAGGTTAAAAGAGAATTAAGAAGCACAACACCCAATTATATGTGGCCTTTGTTTGGATTCTATTTGAATAAAGTATATGAAAAGAGACTTTACTGTTCAGGCAATGGGGAAATGTGACAATGGACAAGGTACTAGATGACGTAAAAGACTTCCTGACCCCTGAGTGTCATAATAGTATTACAATTATGCAGGAAAATGTACTTACGAAGTACATGGGGTAAAATGGGATTTGCTTTTTAGGAAAAGCTGTGATGGCAGACCAAAAATTATTATTTTTGGTTATTTTGTGTAACGTATCTATTTACCAGAGGCCTTCCTATTTGTCTGTAGTATAACAATATTTTGACAAGTAGTTTTTATTTATAGAAACAAAAATAAAGCTTTTTGTAATCCCAAATACCCAGGAGGCTAAGGCAGGAGGTTTGCCTGAGTCCAGGAGTTCAAGGGTGCAGTGAGTTATGATTGTGCAACTGCATTCCAGTCTGGGTGACAGAGTGAGAACCTGTCACACGCACACACAAAAAAAGCTATTTGCAAAAATTTGAAAAGTTGATGATAAGAATCAATGAGGCCAGGCGCCATGGCTCATGCCTGTAATCCCAGGACAATGAGAGGCTGAGAAGGGATGATTATTTGAGGTCAGGAGTTCGAGACCACGGTGTCAACATGGTGAAATCCCATCTCTGCTAAAAATACAAAAATTAGTCAGGCATGGTGGCCGCATGCCTGTAATCCCAGCTACTCAGGAGTCTGAGGCAGGAGGATTGCTTGAACCCAGGAGGTAGAGGTTGCTGTGAGCTGAGATTACACCACTGTACTCCAGCCTGGGCAACGGAGTGAAACTTTGTCTCAAAAAAAAAAAAAAGAATCAATGGCAGTAATGCAATAGTAAAATCAGTCTATTCACTTATTCATAGTAAAAGCATACAAGCCTGTGGGAACATAATTTGTCAACAAGTAGTGAGAACCATATTCATGTTCTCTAGCTCAACACTCTGACTGCTGGAAATTTACCCTGATGAAATAACCGCAAAGAAGGGGAAAACCTCTCACAGCAAGGGTGTGGCTCTGGAGTTATGTGCTTTGGCTTGATGGCATTAGAAAGCAAAGTTCCGAGGACTGTGTTGCAACCTGGAAGCCTGTGCAAGCAGCTGGAAAGGGTGCTGTGATTACAACCACATGAAGGCATGTGCGCTGGGGCCTGGCCAGCGGGGAGCCTGGAGAGGTGAGTGTGGCAGCTGGATCTGGGGGAGAAGCATGTCTGCTAGGAAGCAGGGGGCGGGGCAGCGTGTA
>NW_016107999.1:695469-696774 GCF_001604975.1 Cebus imitator
GGGGTTTCACCATGTTGGCCAGGATGGTCTCGATCTCCTGACCTCGTGATCTGCCCACTTCGGCCTCCCAAAGTGCTGGGATTACAGGCATGAGCCACTGCGCCCGGCCTCTCTTGATGCTTTCAAGATTCTCTCTTTTGCTGGATAGAAGTGAAGCAAGATAGCAAAATAGGACTTTACAGTGATTGTCCCATCACAGAAACATCAGTTTGAACAACTGTTCATACTTGAAGATATCATTATACAAGCTAAGGAAACCAGGTGAGAGATCACAGTCCTGGTCGTAGCACAATAAGAAATTATATATTGTCGAGGGTAGGAGAGGCAGTTTTACATTACCCACATCATCCTTCCCCAGCCTCAGGCAGCACAGAATTGAAGAGTTGCCGTCCTCTGGGGAGGAAGAGAGGGAAGTAAGCATAGGACTTTTCCTTAGACCCCAACACCAGGCCCAGCACCAGGCAAACCCCCACATCCCATATTCCAGGCCAATAATCATGGACTGAGCCTCTAAACCTGCCCTCAGATCACATCGTATACAAAAATTAACTCAAAATGAATTAATGACTTAAATGTAAGAACCAAACTATGAAACTACTAAAAGAAAATATAGAGGAAAAGCTCCATGGCATTGGTCTGGTTAAGGACTTTTTGGAGATAAACCCCAAAGCATAGGCAACAGAAGCAAACATAGATAAATGGGATTACATCAAGCTATAAAGTTTCTTTTTCTATTTTTGAGACAGGGTCTCACTCTGTTGCCCAGGCTGGAGTGCAGTGGTACAATCACAGATCTCTGCAGACTCAACTCCAGGCTCAGGTGGTTTTTTTTTTGTTTTTTTGTCTTTAATTTACTTTTATTTTTGTATGTATCTAAAATATTTCAAAGCATATAAAATGTATACTCAGATATACTGATACATTTTTTCCCCTCAACCTTACTACGACCATACCATGTAGTTAGCCATTTAGTATGTTAAATTCTATATTTTTTATTTTTCCTGGCTGTCTTTTTTAAATTATTATACTTAAGTTCTGGGATATATGTGCAGAACGTGCAGGTTTGTTACATAGGTGTACATGTGCCATGGTGGTTTGCTGCACCCATCAACCCATAATCTGCATTAGGTATTTCTCCTAATGTATCCCTCCCCTTGCCCCCCACCCCCAGACAGGCCCCAGTGTGTGATGTTCATCTCCTTGTGCCCATGTGTTCTTGTTGTTCAACACCCACTTATAATGAGAACATGCAATGTTTGGTTTTCTGTTCCCATCTTAGTTTGCTGAGAATTATGGTTTCCAGCT
>NW_016107999.1:697848-699191 GCF_001604975.1 Cebus imitator
ATAAATTACTTTGGGCAGTATGGCCATTTTCACAATATTGATTCTTCCTATCCATGAACATGGAATGTTTTTCAATTTGCTTGTGTCCTCTCTTATTTCCTTGAGCAGTGGTTTATAGCTCTCCTTGAAGAGGTCCTTCACATCCCTTGTAAGTTGTATTCCTAGATTTTTTATTCTCTTTGTAGCAATTGTAAATGGGAGTTCACTTATTATTTGGCTCTCTGTTTGTCTATTATTGGTGTATAGGAATGCTTGTGATTTTTGCACACTGATTTTGTATCTTGAGATTTTGCTGAAGGTGCTTATCAGCTTAAGGAGTTTTTGTGCTGAGACGATGGGGTCTTCTAAATATACAGTCATGTCATCTGCAAACAGAGATAATTTGACTTCCTCTCTTTCTATTTGAATACCCTTTATTTATTTCTTTTGCCTGAATGCCCTAGCCAGAACTTCCAATACTATGTTGAATAGGAGTGGAGAGAGAGGGCATCCTTGTCTTGTACCAGTTTTCAAAGGCAATGATTCCAGCTTTTGCTCATTCAGTATGATACGGGCTATGGGTTTGTCATAAATAGCTCTTATTATTTTGAGATGTGTTCCATCAATACCTCGTTTATTGAGTGTTTTCAGCATGAAGGGGTGTTGAATTTTATCGAAGGCCTTTTCTGCATCCATTTTCATCATTAGTTCTGTTTATGTAATGGATTACATTTACTGACTTGCGTAGGTTGAACCATCTTGTATCCCAGGGACGAAGCCGACTTGATTGTGGTGGATAAGCTTTTTAATGTGCTGCTGGATTTGGCTTGCCAGTATTTTATTGAGGATTTTTGCATTGAAGTTCATCAGGGATACTGGCCTAAAATTTTCTTTTTTTGTTGTTTCTCTGCCAGTTTTGGTATCAGGGTGATGCTGGCCTCATAAAATAGTTAGGGAAGAGTCCTTCTTTTTCTTCATACCTAAGGTAGAATTCAGCTGTGAATCCATCTGGTCCTGGGCTTTTTTTGGTTGGTAAGCTCTTAATTACTGACTCAATTTCAGAACTTGTTATTGGTCTATTCAGGGATTCGACTTCTTCCTGGCTTAGTCTTGGGAGGGTATATATGCCAGGAATTTATCTTTTTCTTCTAGATTTTCTAGTTGATTTCTGCAGAGATGCTTATGGTATTCTCCGATGGTAGTTTGTATTTCTGTGGGATCAGTGGTGATATCCCCTTTATCATTTTTTATTGTGTCTATTTGATTCTTCTCCCTTTTCTTCTTTATTAGCCGGCTCAGTTGATTTTTCCACCACAGCCTCCCAAGTAGCTGGGAGGACAGGTGCATACCACTATGCCTGGCTG
>NW_016107999.1:700325-701689 GCF_001604975.1 Cebus imitator
GCTGAGGTGAGAGGATCACTTGAGCTTAGGAGTTGAAAGTTGCAGTGAGCTATGATCATGCCACTGCACTCCAGCTGGGACAACAATATATAAAAATAAATATATTTTAGAGACTGTCTCTAAAAATATATTTTAAAAAAAAATAGGCCAGGCACGGTGGCTCACGCCTGCAATTCCAGCATTTTGGGAGGCCGAGGCAGGTGGATAACCTGAGGTCAGGAGTTCAAGACCAGCCTGACCAACATGGTGAAACCCCATCTCTACTGAAGAAAAAAAAAATACAAATTAGCTGGGCATGGTGGCACACGCCTGTAATTCCAGCTACTTGGGAGGATGAGGCAGGAGAATTGCTTGAACCCAGAAGACGGAGGTTGCAGTGAGTGAGCCGAGATCACAATACTGCACTCTAGCCTGGGCAACAGAGCCAAAATCTCGCCATTGCACTCTAGCCTGGGCAACAAGAGTGAAACTGTCTCAAACAAAAAAACAAAAAGACAAATAGATCCAGCAATTTCACTACCAAGTATATAACCAAAGGAAATGAAATCAGTATCTGAACTCCGGTGTTTTTTGTGGAGCTATTCACAATAGCCAATATATGGAATCTGTAAGGTCTTTTAGGCTGACCGACGGCCCCATAGATGCCATGTGACCTGCACAGACACTCCAGATGAGTTCCTGAAAAATTTAAAGTAACTGAAAAATAATGAAAAGAGGAAGAAATGACCAAACCCTTCAGTGCCTACTTAACTTTAAGACATTCTCTATTGTTCCTTATTCCTGCCCCAATTGATAAAGCCATTAGACTTTGCAATCGATCTTGGTCAACCTTGTGACTTCACACCCTACAACCCCCTCCCAGCTTGCAAAAAACTGCCCTAAAGTTACGTCTGTAACTTTCCACTGTTTACCCCAAACCTATAAAACCAACTCCTATCCCTCCACCCTCCACTAAAGCCCTTTCCAGCCTCAGCCTGCCAGCACCCAGCTGAATAAACAGCCATGTTGCTCACACAAAGCCTGTTTGGGGGTCTCTTCATTCAGAGCATGCGTTTTAAAGAATCCCCCATGTGTCCATCAACAGATGAAGAGTAAAGAAAATGTGGTATATATACTCAATAAAATAGTATTCCTCCATAAGTAAGAAGGGAATCCTATCATTCACCACAACATGGATGAACCTGGAAGACATTATGCTAAGTGAAATAAGCCAGACGCAGGAAGACAAATACTGTGTGATCCCACTCATTTGTGGGAGCTAATAGAAATAGAAAGTAAGATGGTGGTTACCAAAGGCTGCAGCAGATGGGGGGAGCTTGAGAAGGTATTGGTTAAAGTCATACAAAATTTGTTATATAGGAGGA
>NW_016107999.1:703699-705246 GCF_001604975.1 Cebus imitator
AGGCGCATACCACCACGCCCAGCTAATTTTTGGATTTTTAGTAAAGACAGGGTTTCACCATGTTGGCCAGGCTGGTCTCAAACTCCTGACCTCGTGATCCTCCTGCCTAAGCCTCCCAAAGTGCTGGTGTTCCTATTTTCTTATACGTTGTTACATTTCTTTCCTGCTATACAGACCCCTAATATTAGTAGGTCAAGGAGGTGGAGCTGAGAGTGAACTCCCATCTCGCTGGCTGCAGCACCTGACTAAAGCCTCCTTCCTTGGCAATACTCGTCTCAGTCATTGGCTTTCTATGCGGCGAGCAGGAGGACCTAGAGCAAACCCTTGGTGTTCTGCTAACAGAGGCTCACATGCTTTGGGAGGCTGTTGTGGGAGGATCGCTGACGTGGGAGGGAGCCCAGGAGTTTGAGTCTGCAGCAAGCTGTGATCACCACTGCACTCCAGACTGGGCAACACAGCAAGACCCCATCTCATAACAATAATGAAAACATTCATTAGTTTGAGCATTCAGCGGTTTGTGAATCAGGTAGCACCAGACCATAAGCAGCTCAGCACTCCACCTGGGGACTCGAGGGAAAACTTTACTAAGGCGTTGGCCAAAACGAGACAAAGAAGATACTTGATAGATCAAAGTGGAAAGTCCCCAGTGAGAGGTGCGTTGGCGGCTCCTGACGGGTTAAGATTTAGCTTTGTTCTCTCAGGCTGTGGCTGTTCACGCTGAGCTTCTGGGCTGGGTTTCCATTTGCTCAGGAGAACTCAAGGTTCTGGAGCATCCAGAATTACCCATGTAAACGCCTCCCAATTACCCATGTTTTAACCATGTGTGTACTAGAATCTAAGCCCTACCAACCCCTATTCTTGGCCTCCACTAGAATATAAGCTCCGTCTGGCAGAGCATCTGGATTGGTCCCTGCTCTACTCAGAGTGCCTAGAACAGCACCCGGTGCATGGGTGGTGATCACGACACTCAGATCATGTGGCTACCGTTATGGGAAGGAGAGACTGTCCTCCAAAGAAACAGGAGTGACACAGATGTGGTGCTGGGTGTCATGGGGGCGAGGAGGCACTCTGGGTGTTGTCTCCTGTGGCTGGGGTCCTGAGCTGTAGGGCCCTCGTGGGACTTCAAGTCCCAAGTCCTTTCTCCATCCTCCCCAGGACAGAAGCTAGTGGGGCCCTGGGTGGAGAGAAGCATGGTGCCTCTGCCTATGGGAGGCGACGGACGGCCACTAGGCCGGCCCCCAGCAGGAGTCAGTGGTGAAGCACAAGGACTTCCGGCCCGCTGCTGTGTCTCAGGCCTCCCTCTCTCATGAGCAGGGAGCCGGTGCTTGTGACCTGACTGGGGAAGAGATTATAGCAGGGAGACAACATGCCCTTGGGACTTGGAGCGGCCAAGACGGAGAATCCCGAGGTGAGGCGGGCGAGCCCTGAGCAGCTGGGGAGCAGATGCCACTTGGGGCCGCAGAGAGTGGGTGGCACCCAAAGCAGATGAGTGACATTGTTCTCCGTCCTCTGCCCCTCCTGTTCCTGGCAGTGAGCTGGGCTTTCAC
>NW_016107999.1:708506-708778 GCF_001604975.1 Cebus imitator
CTGGACCCTTCCTGGTGGAGATGGAAACCCAGTTAAAAATGGGATCCTAGAAAAAGGACCCCATGTGTAGACGCTGGGCGTCCCTGCCCATTCCCCACTCCCCCGCCTTTCCCAGCTCAGCTATAGTCCTTGTCAGCTTCACCCTCCGCAGATCCCAGCACTTCTGACTTCCATGTGCCCAGCTCAATAAACCCACAGAAAGTCCCTCCAAAGTCCCTGAATGCTGTCTGTCATCCTGGGTTGAACTGTGCCCACCTCAGCAGCAGGAATTT
>NW_016107999.1:709297-709587 GCF_001604975.1 Cebus imitator
CTCCCAGCCTGCCCCAGAGCAGGTCATGCCTGCTGGTACAGCTGGGGCCCCCTCTGCAGCCCAGCACAGCCTGAGGGATTACTGAGAAGTCCAGGTGACCTGGAGACGTGAGGTGGGGCTCACAGCGGGTACTCAGCTTCCTGCAGCTCCAGCTCCTCCCACCCAGGTCCATCCTGCTGCTGCACCTTTCAGGGTCTCCACATCTGTCCCTTTCTGCAGCAGAGGGGGTAGAAACAGACCCTCATCGTGGAGCGGTCAGTCCCAGCACAGCCGGGGCAGAGCAGGCTTCC
>NW_016108000.1:0-2795 GCF_001604975.1 Cebus imitator
AGTACAATGGCTACTCACAGATGTGATCATGGTACACTATAGCCTTGAATTCCTGGACTCATGTGATCCTCCTGCTTCTGCCTTCCGAGTTGCCAGAACTACAGATGTGTGCCAGTGTGCCCACATGGATTCACAATTTTTTTTTTTTTTTGAGACTCTTCGCCCTTGTTGCCCAGGCTGGAGTGCAATGGCGTGATCTCAGCTCACTACAACCTTCCCCTCCCAGGTTCGAGCAATTCTCCTGCCTCAGCCTCTTGAGTAGCTGGGATTACAGGTATGTACCACCACACCTGGCTAATTTTGTAGTTTTAGTAGAGACGGGGTTTCTCCATGTTGGTTAGACTGGTCTTGAACTCCCAATCTCAGGTGATCCATCTGCCTCGGCCTCCCAAAGTACTGAGATTACAGGCATGAGCCACCATGTCCGGCCAGATTTTTTATATACAATATCATGTCTTTGGCAAATAAACATAGTTTTATCTCTTTCTTTCATTTCTGTATCCCTTTTACTTCTTTTACTTGTCCAGCTGTCCTTGCTAGAACCTTCTGTACAATACTGAATAGAAGTAGTAGTCTCGTCTTGTTCTTGATTGTAGGAAGAAAGCATTCAGTCTTTTTAAGTAATATGTAAAGTAATATGTGGGATTTTCACAGATGCTCTTTACCGAGTTGAGTAAGTTTCTTCTGTTCCTAATTTGTGGAGTATTTTTTATCATGAAAACTTGTTGGATTTTGTCAAATGTGTTTCCTTTTTTTGCTTCTATTGAGATGATCATGTTTTTGTCTCTTATTCTATTAATTTTTATGTATTATAGTAATTTTTAGATATTAAGCCAACCTTGGATTCCCTGAATAAATACAACTTTTACCCATGTTATAGAATCCATTTGATATGTTGATGAATTTGTTTTGCTAGTAGTTTGCTGAAGATCACTGTGTCTGTACTCATCAATCATATTGGTCTGTAATTTTCTTTCCTTTGATTTTCTTGTCTGGTTTTGATGTCTGGGTAATTCTGTCTTCATAGAATGAATTGTGAAGTTATTCTTCCCATTCTAATATTTGAAAGTACATGTAAAAATAAGCATTAATTCTTTTTAAAAATCTTTTGGGCCAGGCATGGTTGCTCAACCCTGTGATCCCAGCACTTCGGGAGGCTGAGGTGGGCAGATCATCTGAGGTCAGGAGTTCAAGGTCAGCTTGGCCAACATGGTGAAACCCTGTCTCTACTAAAAATACAAAAAAAAAAAAAAAAAAAATCTGGTCATGGTGGTGCATACCTGTAATCCCAGCTACTCAGGAGGCTGAGGCAGGAGAATCGCTTGAACCTGGGAGCTGGAGGTTGCAGTGAGCTGAGATCACACCACTGCACTCCAGCCTGGGCAATAGAGTGAGACTCTGTCTCAAAAAAAAAAATATTTTTAGGCTGAGCACAGTGGCTCATGCCTGGCCTGTCGTCTCAGCACTTTGGGAGGCCAAAGCAGGCAGATTACTTGAGGCCAGGAGTTCAAGACTAGCCTGGCCAACATGGAAAAACCCTGTCTCTACTAAAAATACAAAAATTAGTCAGGCATGGTGGCGGGCACCTGTAATCTCAGCTACTTGGGAGGCTGGGGCATGAGTATCGCTTGAACCTGGGAGGCGGAGGTTGCAGTAAGTTATGATTGCACCACTGCACTCCAACCTGGGCAGCAGAGCAAGACTCCAACTCAAAAAAAATTTTTTTCTCAAATATGTGAAAATAAATTTACTAGTAAAGCGATCTGGGCCTATGATTTTCTTTTTTTTTTTTACTTTTTTTTCCCCCCAGCCCAAGTTGGCGCCAGCCAGTGGCACAATCTCAGCTCACTGCATGCAACTTCTGCTTCCCAGGTTCAAACAATTCTCCTGCCTCAGCCTCCTGAGTAGCTGGGATTACAGGTGCTGACCACCATGCCCAGCTAATTTTTTTGTATTTTTAGTAGAGATGGGGCTTCACCAAGTTGGTCAGGCTGGTCTAGAACTCCTCACCTCAGATGACTCACCCACATTGGCCTCGCCTGTGTTGGGATTATAGGCGTGAGCCACCGTGCCCCGCCTGGGCCTATGATTTTTTTTGTGGCAAAATTTAAAACTACCTCTTCAATCCCCTTAAATGTTACAGGTCTATTGAGGTTTTTAATATCTTCTTGTTTCAGTAGTTTGTATTTCATAAGAATTTGTTCTTTTGAGTTTATCTGATTTGTTGGCATAGAATTATCTATAGTAATCTCTTCTAATTCAGTTTATGTATTTATTTATTTATTTCTGAGCCATGGTTTCATTGTTGTCACTGAGGCTGGAGTGCAATGGCAGGATCTTGGCTCACTGCAACTTCCACTGCCCAGTTTCAAGCAATTCTCTTAGCCTGCTGAATAGCTGGGATTACAGGCGCCTGCCACTACCCCTGGCTAATTTTTGTAAGTTTAGTAGATACGAAGTTTCACCAGCTTGGTCAGGCTTGTCTCGAACTCCTGGCCTTAATTGATCTGCCTGCTTCGGACTCCCAAAGTGCTGGGATTACAGGCATGAGTCACTACGCCTAGCCAAGTCCATTTTATTTCCATCAGATTGGAAATAATGTGTCTTCTTTCATTTCTGATTTTAGGAATTTGACCCTTCTCTCTTTTTTTTGTAATCAATCTAGCTAAAGGTTTGTGAATTTTGTTAATTTTTAAAGAACCAACTTTTGCTGTTATTGTTTTTCTCTAATTTTCCATGTATTTCTATATATTATATTTCATTAATTTTCACTCTAATCTCTATTTTTCTAATTT
>NW_016108000.1:3130-13250 GCF_001604975.1 Cebus imitator
TTCTTCTGTCACTCAGTTCTAATTTCATTTCACATTTAGAAAATATACTTTATATTATTTCAGACCTTTATATTAAAGTGAGGCTTATTATATAACCTAGCATATAGTTTATCCTGGAGAATGTTTCACATGCAGTTAAGAAGCATGATTGGTGGGTTCTGTAGCTGTCTGTTAAATACAATTGGTTTATAATGTAGTTCAAATCTTCTATTTCCTTGTTGATCTTGTGCTTAGTTTTTCTACTCATTATTTAAAATAGTGTGTTGGAAGTATCCGATAATTTTTCTTTGGAGACAGGGTCTCACTCTGCTAGCCAGGCTCAACTTCAGTGGCATGATCATGGCTTACTGCAGCCTTGACCTCCCAGGCTCGAGCTATCCTCCCACCTCAGCCTTTCAAGTAGCTGGGACTACAGGCACGTGCCACCACACTCAGCTAAATTTTTTAGTTTTGTAGAGGCAAGATCTCACTATGTTGCTCAGGCTGGTCTTGAACTCCTGGGCTCAAGTGATCCTCCTGCCTTGGCCTCTCACAATGTTGAGATTACAGGTGTGGGTCATTGTACCTGGCCTATCCAACTACTGTTGTTCAGTTGTTTATTTCTTCCTTCATTTGTTTATTTATTTATTTTAATTTATTATTTTTTTGAGACAAAGTCTTGCTCTGTTGCCATCTCTGGAGCGCGGTGGCACCATCTCAGCTCACTGCAACCTCCACCTCGTGAGTTCAAGCGAGCCTTCTGTCTCAGCCTTCTGAGTAGCTGGAACTATAGGTATGCACCACCATGCCAGGCTGTGTGTGTGTGTGTGTGTGTGTGTGTGTATGTGTGTGTGTGTGTGTTTAGTAGAGATGGTTTTTTGCCATGTTGGTCAAGCTAATCTCGAACTCCTGACCTCAAGTGATCTCCCTGCCTCAGTCTTCCAAAGTGCTGGGATTACAGGCGTGAGCCACTGCACCTGGGCAACAATATTGTCTTTCAATTAATGAACATAGTGTAGCTTTCTGGTTATTTAGAGCTTTAATTTATCTTACTAATATTTTTAAGTTTCTACTATAGAGATTTTAGATGACTTTTGTTATATTTATTTCTTATTATTTCATATTTACTGTATTTGGAATTTGTTAAAGATTTTTCACTTTCTATTTGCTAGAATTTAAAACAGTTTTTTATATATTAACCTTCTATTCTAGGCTAGGTGCAATGATTCATACCTGTAATCCCAGCATTTTGGGAGGCCTAGGTGGGCAGATCACTTGTGGTCAGGAGTTTGACCAGCCTGGCCAACATAGTGAAACCCCCTCTCTACCAAAAATGCAAAAATTAGCCAAGCATGGTGATGTGCACCTATAGTCCCAGCTAGTTGGGAGGCTGAGGCACAAGAATCGCTTGAACCTGAGAGGCAGAGGTTGCAGTGAGCCCAGATCATGCCATTGTACTCCAGCCTTGGCAACAGAGCAAGAAAGATTCTATTAAAAAAAAAAAAAATCCTTGCATTCTAGGAGTTGGTTAAATTCATTTATTATGAATTATTCTAATAGTTTTGTTTTTGCCATACCATACTTTTTCATTTTACCCACTCTTGTGGGTATGTAACAGTATTTTATTGAAGTTTTAATTTGTACTTTTGATGATTAATTATATTTGTACCTTTTGACTGGAACATTCATGTATCTACCATTCATATATCTGCATTTGTTAGGTGACTGTTTAAATATTTTGTACATTTTTTAGTTATGTTTGTCAGAATTATAATAGTTTCTTTTTAAAGTTTCCTTTCTTGTGAAAGAGTAAGTGTGCTAATAACTCTTTGTTAAGCCCTATCCCACGTAGCTGTTAGACACGCCATGCTTACAGGCACATAGTACATTCTATATCCTCGTACTTTAACCAAGATAGCTGTGCTGGACACGCTCACAGGCCTGTCCTAGCTCTCCATTGCTTTTACCTGTTTAGAAAAGTTTTACGTTGTTAGCCAATCGGGTTTTAGTTTAGATTGTGAGATCTGACTCCAGCCAACGGAGATCAGACACAGCAGTAAGGACGACCCCAAATGCATAAGGGATAAATTTCTGTATTTTCCTTTGTTCATTGTACTCTCATGGCAAGGTGGCTAGTAAGAGTACCCTTTCTGCAGTCCAGGAAGTAAAAATTGTGTTGCTGAAAGGTCCTTTGTCTCAGTGCTAATTTTTCTTTGTGGCAACAAGCATCTATTTCCAACAATGTTGTTTGTCCTTTTATTATTGAGTTGAGTACTTTTTTATATATTCCAGGTACCAGTCCTTGGTAAGATAGTTGCTTTGTATTTACAGTATTTTCTCCCAGCCTGTGGCTTATCTTTTCATTCATTTTTGTTTGTTTGTTTGCTTGTTTGTTTTAGAGACAGGGTCTCACTATGTCACCCAGGCTGTACTGCAGTGCTACAATCACAGATCACTGCAACATCTAACTCCTGGACTCTAGCAATCCTCCTGCCTCAGTGTCCCCAGAGGCTAAGACTACAAGTATACATCACCAAGCCCAGCTAACTTTTTTTTTTGGTGGGAATGAGGGCAGAGGGAGTCTTGCTATGTTTGACCAGGCTGGTCTTGAACTCTTGGCCTCAAGCGATCCTCCCACCTCAGCTTCCCAAAGTGCTGGCATTACAGGTGTGACCCCAACTTTGTAATGGTATCTTTTGATGATGTTCTGCATTCTAACTATGACTCTTGTCAAGAATTTATGTTTTCCTGGTTTTGAATTTGTTGGGTGTCTTGAAACTGTTGATTGATATATTCATCAGCTCTGGGGAAACCTCAACTATTATCTCTTTATTCTCTCTCCCAATCTCCCTTGATTTTTTTCATTTGCTCTCAAATAGAGCATAGATTAGACCTTCTCATTGATTTATCTATGTCTATTACCCTCCCTTGTGTCTTTGAACATTCTCTGACACTTTCTGGATAGCTTCTTTTACTCTCTCTACTGGATTACTGATTCTTTCCGTAATTTCTTAATCAGTTCACTGTTCTTCACTTTCTTAATTTCTTGACCTGTTCACTGAATTTACTTCTTTCCTTTTTTGAGATGGTGTTTCAATTTTTGCCCAGGCTGGAGTGCAATGGTGCAATCTCGGCTCCACCTCCCAGGTTCAAGCGATTCTCCTACCTCAGCCTCCTGAGTAGTTGGGATTACAGGCACACGCCACCATGCCCGGCTAATTTTGTATTTTTAGTAGAGACAGTTTTTCACCACGTTGGTCAGGCTGGTCTTGATCGCCTGACCTCAGGTGATCCACCCACCTCAGCCTCCCAAAGTGCTGGGATTACAGGCATGAACCACAGTGCCCAGCCTCTTTTTTTTTTTTTTTTTTTTTTGAGATAGGGTCTCACTCTGTCACCCAGGCTGGAGTGCAGTGGCATGATCACAGTTTACTACAGCCTCAACCTCCTGGGCTCAAGCCATCCTCCCACCCTAGCCTCCCGAGAATCTGGGGCTACAGGTGTGCATCACAATGTCCAGCTATTTTTTTAAAAAATTATTTTTGGTAGAGATAGAATCTCACTATGTTGCCCAGGCTGATCTCATACTTCCTGGTCTCAAGTGATGCTCCCACCTTAGCATCTCAGTGTTGAGATTACAAGTGTGAGCCACCATACCCAGTCTCTTTTCTTTTTTATCTATATGTTGTATCAATCTCAAGCTTATATAAATGTGGGTGGGGGGTTCTCCTTTTAAGATGAAGCCTTGCTATAACATTGCCAATTGGACTCTAACTCCTAGGCTCAAGGGATCCTCCCACCTCAGCTTTCCGAGTAGCTGGGAGTACTGGCACACATCACTATATTCACCTAATGCTTACATAAATGTTGAAAGTGCAGTATAAGCTGGTTTTTTTTTTCCTGACCTATTTGAGATTAAGTTGCCATCAAGAAATGCTATTAGCTCTGAATATTTTAGTGTGTATTTCATAAAAGCAAAGACATTCTCTTACATAGCCACGGTACAGCCATTAAAATCAGGAAATAATCATTGATACATTACTACCATCTAATCCTCAGACCTGATGTAAGTTTCTTCATTTTCCAATACTGTTCATCAGAGCAAAGTGTCTTTTTAGCTGCTTTCAGAGTGGAACAGTTTCTCAGTCTTGCCTTGGCTTTCATAATCTTAATACTTTTAAAAATTACAGGATCGATCCACAACTTGGATCTTCCAATTTTCTTCATGATTAGGCGTAGATTATGCATCTTTGGCAAGTTTATCAGAAATGATTCTACATTCTTATTGCAGCCTATGAGATGTCACATGATTTTTATTTGTTCCATTGTATTATTATTATTATTATTACTGAGAGACAGGATCTTACTCTGTTACCCAGGCTGGAGTGCAATGGCACAATCATGCACTGCAACATCCAATTCCTGGGCTCAAATGATTCTCCCACCTCTGCTGTCCCAGTAGCTGGGACTACAGTCATGCACCACCACTCCCAGCTAATTTGTTACATATTTTGGAGACAGGGTCTTGCCATGTTGCCCAGGCTGGTCTCAAATTTCTGGTCTCAATGATCCTCCCACTTCAGCCTCTCAAAGCGCTGGGATTACAGTTGTGAGTCGCTGCGTCCGGCCTGATTTGTTTCTTTATTAATGATGCTGACTTGAATCACTTGATTAAGGTGGTATCTGGCAGTGTGTTCTGCTGTAATATTACTCTTTTTCCTTTGTAATTAATATGTTTTTTTGTTAGGAGCTATTTAGAGCCTAGGTAAATGTCTATTACTTATCAAACTTTCAGTTTACTCTTTCAATATAAGTTTGGCTTCATACTTTCCCATTTTATTCAATGAGTTTATACTTCTCAACTAGTATTATTTGTTTTGATATTTGCATTGTCCTAAACTTGGCCAATGAGAGTCCTTTGAAGCTGAATTCTCTGTCCTTCTGACAAGATCCCTTCGTTCTTTGAGCACTCCTTTGCTTTCTGGCATAAGAAGATCTTCCAGGCTCATTTTGTATTTACCGTGCCTCAGCCCAGGACTCAGTCATTTCTCCATGCATCTCTGCTTCTTTTGAGTAGAGAATGAGATTTAGAAAGCAATATTTGGGGTCGATTGCAGTGACTCACACCTGTAATCCCAGCTACTTATGAGGGTGAGGCAGGAGAATCACTTGAGCTCGGGAGGTGGAGGTTGCAATGAGCTGAGATTGTGCCACTGCCCTCCAACCTGGGAAACAGAGCAAGACTTCATCAGAAGGAAAGGAAGAAAGGAAGAAAGGAAGGAAGGAAGAAAAGAAGGAAGGAAAGAAGGAAGAAGGAAAGAAAGAAAGAAAAGAAAGAAAGAAAAAGAAAGAAAGAAAGAAAGAAAGAAAGAAAGAAAGAAAGAAAGAAAGAAAGAAAGAAAGAAAGAAGGAAAGAAAGAAAGAAAGTAAAGGAAAAGAAAAAAAAAAGAAAGAAAGATTGATTTCAGTGCTAAGTGTGCATATTGCTATGGAGGTATTCCTATTCTCAGCTGTCCTAGTGAGCAGAGCTAGGGAATATATGTGGATGATTTCATCATTGCATGTGGGCTCTGACACTATGTGACAGGTCATTAATTGCTTCCACATTTTTTTTTTTTTTCTTTTTGAGGTAGAGTCTCATTCTGTGGCCCAGGTTGGAGTGCAGTGGCATAATGTCAGCTCACTGCAACCTTGGCCTCCTGGGTTTAAGTAATTCTACCTGCCTCAGCCCCCCAAGTAGCTAGGATTACAGGTGCCCCCCACCACACCCAACTAATTTTTGTATTTTTCTTAAAGATGGGGTTTCACCATGTTGGCCAGACTGGTCTTGAACTCCTGACCTCAAGTCATTCACCTGCCTTGGCCTGTCAAAGTGCTGGGATTATATGCATGAGCCACTGCACTTGGCCCACCCTCCTCTCTCTGATCTGGCTGAGACACCCTGCTTTGGGCCACCATAGCTTCCCTTAACAGTTCAGAAATCTGCTTTTCTTTGTCATTTTTAAAGTCTTCTGAGCTGAATTATTCAGGAAGAAATGGGCAAAGTAAGAAAAGGAAAGGAGGCCAGGCACAGTGGCTCACGCCTGTAATCCCAACACTCTGGGAGGCCAAGGTGGGTGGATCACCTGAGGTTGGGAGTCTGAGACCAGCCTGACCAACATGGAGAAACTCTGTCTCTACTAGAAATACAAAATTAGCTGGGAGTGGTGGCACATGCCTTTAATCCCAGCTACTAGGGAGGCTGAGGCAGGAGAATCACTTGAACCTGGGAGGCAGAGGTTGCAGTGAGCCAAGATCGTGCCATTGCACTCCAGCCTGGGCAACAAGAGTGAAACTCCATCTCAAAAAAGAAAAGAAAAAGAAAGGGAAAGGAAGGGGAGAGTAGAAAAGGGAAAGGGAAGGATGAGAAGGAAAGGGAAAAGGAAATGGAAGTGGAAGAGGAAGAGCTTCATTGAATTCTTATTTTCAGTTATTGTACTTTTTAGTTCTAGAATTTCTATTTCTTCCTTTTTTTTTTCAAATCTGGGATATATCTATTTTGCTGTTTATTATGGAAAATGTCTCGCATACACATGGAGACGGGGAAGGTGAAGGTGGGACACATGTGGGCCTGAAAAGATAGCTGGGGCAAGATTGGGACAAGCTGTGAATATCATTAAGAACATGTTTGGTGGCGGCAGTGGCTCATGCCTGTAATCCCAGCATTTTGAGAGGCTGAGACTGGAGTATCACTTGAGATCAGGAGCTGGAGACCGGCCTGAGCAACTATTCTTCATTACTAAAAATGATTTTTTAAAAAATTAGGTGGGCATGTTGGAGCATGCCTGTTGTCCCAGCTGAGATGGGAAGATCGCCTGATCCCAGGAGGTTGAGGCTGCTGTAAACCAGGATGGCGCCACTGCACTCCAGCCTGGGCAAAAGAGCGAGACACTGTTTAAAAAAAGAAAATAGTGTAATGAACCTCCTTGTACTCATCACCAGCTTCAACAGTAATTGATTCATGAACATTTTTGTTTCATTTATTTTCCCTGCTTCCTCTGATTATTTTCAACCAATCCCATATATCATATCTCTATTTTATTTATTTATTTTATTATTATTATTTTTTGAGATGGAGTCTTGCTCTGTAGTGGCACGATTTCAGCTCACTGCAACTTCTGCTTCCCAAGTTCAAGCAATTCTCCTGCCTCAGCCTCCCAAGTAGCTGGGATTACAGGTGCCCGCCACTGCACCCGCTAATTTTTGTATTTTTAGTAGAGACAGGGTTTCACCATCTTGGCTAGGCTGATCTCGAACTCCTGACCTTGTGATCCACCTGTCTTGGCCTCCCAAAGTGCTGGGATTCCAGGCGTGAGCCACCGGGCCCAGCCCATATCTTTTTTTAAATAAACTTCTATTTTAGAACAGTTTTAGATTTACAGAAACGTTGAAAAGATAATATAGAGAATTCCCATATACCCTACACCCACTTTTTCCTATTATTATTGTATTACACTAGTATGGTACTTAAAAAAAAAAAAAGCAATTAATGAGCCAGTATTCATATATTATTGTTTCCAGAAAAAAGGTCCCAATCTAGACTCATAAGAGAGGGTTCTTGGACCTTGCACAAGAAAGAATTCTGGGAGACGTCACAGAGTAGAGTGAAAGCAAGTTTATTAAAGTGAAGAAACAAGACTGGCTACTCCATAGGCAAAGCAGCAATGCAGGCTACTTGACTGAGTATACCTATAGTTATTTCTCGCTTTATGAATTATTCATGAGGTTTCGGGAAAGGGGGGTCAATTCCCAGAACTGAAGGTCTCGCCCCTTTTTAAACCATATAGGGTAACTTCTGGGCATTGCCATGGCCTTTGTAAACTGTCATGGTGCTGGCAAGAGTGTCTTTTAGGATGCTAACACATTATAATTAGCATGTAATGAGCAGTGAGGACCACCAGAGGTCACTTTCACTGCCATCTTGGTTTTGGTGGGTTTCAGCCAGCTTCTTTACCGCATTCTGTTTTTTGTTTTTGTTTTGTTTTGTGTTTTGAGACAGGGTCTCACTCTGTTGCCCAGGCGGGAGTGCAGTGACGTGATCTTGGTTCACTGCAGTCTCCACCTCCCTGGTTCAAGCGATTCGCCTGCCTCGGCCACCAGAGTGGCTCTTGCCACAATGTCCCACTAATTTTTGTATTTTTAGTAGAGACGGGGTTTTACCATGTTCCCCAGGCTGCTCTTGAACTCCTGAGCTCAAGCAATCCGCTCGACTCGGCCTCCCAAAGTACTGGGATTACAGGCTTGAGCCACCATGCCCGGTCCCCGCATTCTGTTTTATCAGCAGGGTTGTTATGACCTGTATCTTGTACAAGTCGTTAGGATGTACATGTCATAATGACCTCCTATCTCATTCTGTGACTAAGTGTGTCTAACCTCCTGGGAATGTGACCCAGTAAGTCATAGCCTTATTTTACCCAGCACCTATTAAAAATGGAGTCACTCTGGTTTGAATGCTTCTGACATTATTATTAAATGAGTTCCATACTTTATTCAGATTTCCTTAGTTTTCACATAATGTCGTTTTTATGTTCTGAGATGTTATTCAGCACATCGTGTCTCCTTAGGTTCCCCTTGACTGTGACAGATGACACCATATCTTTTTATCTATACATATTTCCATGTGTATTTCTACAATACAAGAACTCTGCAGGGGAGGAAAAATAATTTTCTCTCTAAACTTCATAGTTCTTAATTAGGATGGACCCCTATAAAAAACTGATTAACGAGAAAAGTAAATGGAAGTTTATTAACATGTATATCACATGTATACATAAGAGATCCCAAGAGAAATGAGTAAATTTCAAAGAGGAGGCTATGAATTCTGGCTTAAATATTATCATACACTGAAACAAAGAAACAAGGGTGCAGGCAAGGCCAGTTATGGTGAGATACCCAGGAAAAGTACAGTAAAAAGGATAAGATTTGTTATGCATATTTAAGTCAATGACTTCTCCTTTGATGAGTGTCTAGTGATTTAGTCATCCTTCTTTTCCTGGAGCAAAGACAGGGAGAGATACTGAAAAATGGAAATTTCCTTTACAAAAGGATAACTCTATCGTGTTTTCAGACCTTCTAGGTCTACAGTTTCTGAAAATAATAAACTCAAAATAATCCTATATCAAAGAGGCATATTTTATTGTGGCATATTCTGGTCTCCTATTGAGGCAGGAGAATAGGGACTGGAAGCAGGGAACCTAAAGGCTTCTTAGAACTAAATCAAACAGAAACACTTCAGCTACGACGGGAAATATCCTCTTCATTTACACAGGGCATACATTGAGTAAATGACTTTGTAACTTTACTTCATCCTCTTCATTTACATAGGTTGTACACCAAATAAATAACTTTGTAACTTCACTTTAACCTCTTCATTTACATAGAGAATATACCAAGTAACCAAATGGAAACCTCTAGAAGGTATTTAAACCCGAGAAAATTCTGTAACGGCACCCTTGAGCAGCTTGCTCCATCTACTTCCACCCTGTGGAGTGTGCTTTCATTTTCAATAAATCTCTGCTTTCTTTGCTACATTCTTTCCTTGCTTTGTGTGTTTTGTCTAATTCTTTGTTCAAAATGTCAAGAACCTGGACAGGACACCCCCAACCGGTAACACTACAACTCTTTGTCAAAAATAAATAAGCCCAGCGAAGTGGCTCATGCCTGTCTTTCCAGCACTTTGTGAGGCTGAAGCAGATGGATCATCTGAGGTCATGAGTTTGAGACCAGCCTAGCCAACATGGTGAAACCCCGTCTCCACTAAATATACAAAAATTAGCCAGGTCACGCACCTGTAGTCTCAGCTACTCAGGGGGCTGAGGCGGGAAAATTACTTGAACCCGGGAAGCGGAGTTTGCAGTGAGCCAAGATCGTGCCACTTTACTCCAGCCTAGGGGACAGAGTGAGATTCCGTCTCTAAATAAATAAATAAATAAATGAAATATCTTCATTACCTTAACAAATTAAATAATAAATCTTTACTATCGTTGAGTTAGTGTTTAAATTTCCCCAATTGCCTCAATTTTTTTTTAACAGTTTGTTCAAGGCCGGGCACGGTGGCTCACGCCTGTAATCCCAGCACTTTGGGAGGCCGAGGCGGGTGGAT
>NW_016108000.1:13650-20078 GCF_001604975.1 Cebus imitator
TTTTTTGAGACAGTGTCTCACCCTGTTGCCCAAACTGGAGTTCAGTGGCAAGAGCTCAGTTGGCTGCAAACTCCATTTCCTGGGCTCAAGCAATCCTCCCTCCTCAGCTGCAGTTTTGTAGAGAGAGGGGTTTGCCTTGTTGCCCAGGCTCGTCTGAAACTCCTGGAATCAAGCCATCTGCCTGTGTCAGCCTCCCAAAGTACCAGTATTACAGGCGAAAGCCATTGCACCCTACCCTAAACTCCTTTTAATCTATAAATTCTTTGTCTTTTTTTCCTGCTCTCCATTTTTTTTAATTGAAGAAACTGTCCTCCAGAGATTTCCACAGTCTGTATTTTGATGATTGTGCTCCTATGATGTTGTTTAACACATTCCTTTGAATCCTTCATTTCCTGAAAACTGGTAGTAAATTCTAGAGTCTTAAACAGATTCAGATTTGAACATAATTTTCTATTATTTTTTTTTCTTTCTGTGATGTTAGTAGCCAATGATGATCATTTCCCAGAGCCATTATTTTACTAGGGAGTTGCAAAATTTTGATGCTCTAATTCTATCATCCTTTTTAATTTTGTTAGCTGGAATACTTCTTTCTTTAATGTTTTTTTTCGTGTGTGTGTGTGAAGCAGGGTCTCATTCTGTCACCCAAGCTGGATTGCAGGGGAGCAAACACAGCTCAGCTCATTGCAGCCTTGACTTCCCAGGCTTCAGCAATCCTTGTGGCTCAGCCTCCCAGTGGCTGGGACCACAGGCGCCTGCCATCATACTAGGCTAATTTTTGTACTTTTTGTAGAGACAGGGTTTCATCATGTTACCCAGGCTGATCTCAAATTTCTGAGCTCAAGCAACCCTCCCTCCTCAGCCTCCCATAGTGCTGGGATTAAGGCATGAACCACTGCACCCAGCCTATCTTTTACATTTTCTTTCTTTTTCAGGGTTTCACTCCCAGTTGCCCAGCATGCTGGAGTGCAGTGTCGAGCTGTCTTCTTACTATAACCTCTACCTCCAGGACTCAAGCGATCCTCCTACCTCAGCCTGCTGAGTCACTGGGACTACAGGCACACACCACCATGCTCGGCTAATTTTTGTATTTTTAATAGAGATGGGGTTTCACCAAGTTGGCCAGGCTGGTCTTGAACTCCTGGCCTCAAGTGATCCACCCATCTAGGCCTCTCACAGTGCTGGGATTGCAGGCGTGAGCCACCGTGCCTGGCCTACCTTTTCTTCTTCAGATGTGGAATCACCATTTCTCCAATGAACTCTGGTTCCTGTACACTGTTATTGAGTGGATCATAGGTTTTAGGCCATTTTTGTGGTCAGAGTTCCAAAATATATGCATATATATGAATGCAGATAGATAAAGATATTGCTACACATAGATATACATAAGATAGATATATAGATATGGTTTTATGTATATATATATGTATATGTAGACATAGATATTTTTAAGAGGAAATACATCACATGTTAACACAGGTATTTTCAAGTCAAATGAGTTTTTAGGGCTGGGTACTAGTGGCTCACACTTATAATCCCAGCGCTTTGGGAGACCACAGAAGGAGGATGACTTTAGACCAGGAGTTTAAAACCAATCGTGTCCGGGTGTGGCGGTTCACGCCTGTAATCCCAGCACTTTGGGAGGCCGAAGCGGGCAGATACCCTGAGGTCAGGAGTTTGAGACAAGCCTGGCCAACGTGGTGAAGCTCCATTTCTATTAAAAACAAAAATTAGCCAGGTGTGGTGGTGCGCACCTGTAATCCCAGCTACTCAGGAGGCTGAGGCAGGAGAATCACTTGAACCCGGGAGGTGGAGGTTGCAGTGAGCTGAGATCGCACTATCGCACTCCAGCCTGGGCTACAAGAGCAAAACTCTGTCTCAAAAATAAATAAATAAATAAAACCAGCCTGGTCTCTTTTTAGAGACCCCCATCTCTAAAAAGTATATAATAAAATAAAAAACAAGTTTTTAACTGATTTATTTAATTTTATAATTGTATCTTTTTTTACACTGAAAAGCTGGGGATTCCCAACATCATTAACATAATTATATATTTTCTTTATCCTATTATTATACTATTAGTTTTGATATTGTTACTAACAATATTATTATAAGATGTGGGTGACAGGGGGATGGAGGCAGCAAACCACCTTGCCATGTATGTACCTATGCAACAATCCTGCATGATCAGCACATGTACCCCAGAACCTAAAGTACAATAAAAAAAAATGAAAAAAAAAATAAAATTATACCATCTTTTTAATCTCACAGCTTTTTAAAATAAAAATTTGATATTGCTAATTAAAACAATAAGACTTACGTTGTTCATTATTTTACAAATTTATGCCTCTAGGAATTTATGGTTAAATTATTATATTTGGGCCAGGCGCAATGACTCATACCTGTAATCCAAGCACTTTGGGGGACCGAGGCAGGCGGATCATCTGAGGTCAGTAGTTTGAGACCAGCCCAGCCAACATGATGAAACCCCATCTCTACTAAAAAATACAAAAATTCCGGGGCGTGGTGGCGCGTGTTTGTAATCCCAGCTACTTGGGAGGCTGAGGCAAGAGAATCACTGGAATCCAGGAGGTGGAGATTGCAGTGAGCTGAGATCATGCCATTGCACTCCAGTCTGGGCGACAGAGCCAGACTTTGTCTTAAAAAAAAAGAAGAAAAATTACTATATTTCAAATTTACTTAAAATAATCCCCTTTTGTGGTTTATGCTACCAATATGATGCACAGGTTCATTTGCTTTTGACTTTTTTGATGTTTTAAAATTTTATATTATTTAAAAATAAATGTTTACATGGTCCCAAAGTCAAATCTACCAAACAATATGTACTCAGAGAAGGGTAGTTTCTGTCCTCGTCTTCTCCATCCTATTCTTCCTCTCCCTTTTCATAAGGTAACTATAGCTAAAATTTTTCTGTTTGTTTGTATTTTTATCCATATCTATAGAGAATATATTAATGTTCTCTTTCTTTCTTCAAACAATAGCATACTATGCACACTTTCCTCAACTTTTCTTCTTCTTCTTTTTTTTTTGGTAGAGATGTGGATATCCTGATAATCACTATGCTGCCTAGGCTGGCCTCCAACTTTTGCTGCCTCAGCCTCCTGAGTAACTGGGACTATAGGCACACACCCGGGCACCCAGTTATTACCCATCCTGCTTCTTTTTTCACTTAAAAATATATCCTTTATAGTAGTATATAAAGATATTCCCTATTATTTTCATCTGGTTTCATTGTTGCTCAGTAGTTCATTATTTGAATATTTCATCGTTCACTCATCTCGTGGCACTCAGATAGGTATTTTCGTTGTTTCCAGTCTTTGACTATTGCCCTTAATGCTTTGACACCTGCCTTATGCATACATCTTTTCATACTTTTTTAGCGTGTCTTTGTGATAGATTCTTTTCCCTAATTGCTACTGAATTTTAAGGCACAATAACAAAAGTTTTTCCCACTCCTAGGTTACAGAGGAATTCATTCATATATTTTTTTAGTTGCCAGTTCTCTGATAAAAATAACAAGCTTGGATTTTTATTTATTTGAACATTGAGAGAGTTATTTTATGGCCTGTGTTTGATAATCATAAAATCCAATTTTTTTTTTTTTTTTGGTGTGGATCTGTTTCTGTTTCTTTTGGCTATTGTTTCTAAAGATACTTTTCTTATTTTGTTGTATGCATGTTTTTCTTTGATTATGTGGTATAATATATTTGTAAAAATAAGTGGAGTCAGCCAGGCATGGTGGCTCACACCTGTAATCCCAATACTTTGGAAGGCTGAGACAGGCAGATCAGTTGAGGTCAGGTGTTTGAGACCAGACTGGCCAACACAGTGAAACCCCGTCTCTACCAAAAAATACAAAAATTAGCTGGATGTAGTGGCGGGCATCTGTAGTCCCAGCGACTTGAGAGGCTGAGGTGGGAAAATCGCTTGAGCCTGGGAGGTGAAGGTTGCAATAAGCTGAGATCATGCCTTTGCACTCCAGCCTGGGTGACAGAGTGAGACTTCATCTAAAAAAAAAAAAAAGTTGAGACTTAGAAAATGCAATCTTATTCCAGAGAGGTACTTTATTTGCTTTTGTTTGGTGTGTGGGGACACTATCAGTCTGGGATCACTTAAGTTGAATTTCAAGATTTGGTGTTTGTGGGCCAATCAGATGGCATGAAGCAGACTGCAAATCCAATAGAAGCGCTGCTTTAGTTCTGCTTCATGCTTCCCTTGTTGAAATAACTAAATGGTGGTGTTTCAGGAATAAAGCAAAAAGTAATGCAAAAAAAAAAAAAAAAATAGAAAAGAAAATTTAAAAAGAAGAAAGAAGAAAAAACAAACACAAAAAAGAATGAAATATTCATGAAGATTTTCTTATAAGCAAAATTTTTAAAAAATAAAATAAAATAGTCTGGGCAAGGTGGCTCATGCCTGTAATCCCAGCACTTTGGGAAGCCAAGGCAGACAGATCACCTGAGGTCAGAAGAAGCTGTGAGCACTGATCTTAACTCTGAGTTTCTTTTTTTCCCTAGATTTTGACCCAGTAATTCTTATTATCATGTAAACTCCTTATACTTTTAAGAAAGTTGATTTTTTTCTTGTTTTACTCAGCGTTTTTGCTTGTCCTCAAACAGAAAGTTGATATGAATTACCTAGCTTGCATTATTGGAAGTGGAAGTCCCTCTCATTGTTTTCTTTTAAAAAAAATGTTTAAAGCCAGTCAAATTTAGCAATGGGGGATTGTATGCCAACTACAGTGACACTAATGATCATAAGTTCTGATAACCCACTACCAGTCTCTCATTGTTATTTCAATTTACTATTCTCTGGTTATTAAATATATTTCAGTTTTATTTTTATTTTGCAATGGAGTCTTGCTGTTACCCAGGCTGGAGTGCAGTGGTGCATTCTCAGCTCACTGCAACAACCTCCGCCTCCCGAGTTCAGGGGATTCTCCTGCCTCAGCCTCCCGACTAGCTAGGACTACAGGCGCTCGCCGCCACACCCGGCTAATTTTTGCATTTTTAGTAGAGGTGGGTTTTCCCTATGTTGCCCAGGCGGATCTGGTGATCCACTCACCTCAGCCTCCCAAAGCACTGGGATTACAGGCGCGAGTCACTGTGCCTGGCCATGATTATTAAATAATTGAAGCATCTCTTCAAATGTTTTTCAGCTGTTTGGATTTTCTCTTCTATTTATTTATTTATTTACTTATTTATTTATGAGACAGAGTCTCGCTCTGTTGCCCGGGCTGGAGTGCAATGGCGTGATCTCGGCTCACTGCAAGCTCCGCCTCCCGGGTTCAAGCGATTATCCTGCCTCAGCCTCCCGAGTTGCTGGGATTACAGGCAAACACCACCATACCTGGCTAATTTTCCTATTTTTAGTTGACATAGGGTTTCACTATGTTGGCTAGACTGGTCTCGAACTCCTGACCTTGTGATCCATCCATCTCGGCCTCCCAAAGTGCTGGGATTACAGGCGTGAGCCACCGTGCCTGGCCTGGATTTTCTCTCCTATAGATAGCCTGATTATATCCTTTTGCCCATTTTTCCATTGGGGTTCCTGTCTTTTTCTTGCTGATCTGGCATTCCTGCCCTGTAGAATTAGTCGCTTGTTGATTTTAGACATGGGAAATGTCTTCTACCAATTTGTTATCACCCTGTTAACTTTATCCATTGTTTGCTATATAAACAGAAATCCTTAAATTTTATGTCATTAAATTATTTTATTGTCGTTTTTTGTTTGTTTGTTTGTTTGTTGTTGTTACCCAGGCTAGTCTCGAACTCCTGAGCTCATGGGATCTACCTGCCTTGGACTTCAAAAGTGCTAAGATTACAGGTGTGAGCCACCATGCACAGCTTACGTCACAAAATTCATCAATATTTTTGCCACATAACTTGTACTTCAGGGTTTTTTTTGTTTGTTTTAAAGTCCTTTATCATCTGTATCACAAAATAATTCTCTTATATTTTCTTCTAAAACATAGTTTTACCTTTCACGGCTGGGGCAGTGGCTCACACCTGTAATCCCAGCACTTTGGGAGGCTGAGGAGGGCAGATCACTTGAGGTCAGGTGTTCGTGTTCGAGACCAGCCTGGTCAAGTTGGTGAAACCCCGTCTCTACCAAAAATACAAAAATTAGCTGGGTGTGGTGGTGTGCATCTGCAGTTCCAGCTACTCAGGAGGCTGAGGCATCAGAATAGCTTGAACCCGGGAGACTGAGGCTGTAGTGAGCCGCGATCATGCCACTGCACCTCAGCCTGGGCCACAGAGCAAGGCCCTGTCTCAATAAAAATCGAAAAACCAAAAAACAGAAAACCGCAACATAGTTTTGCCTTTCACATTTATGTCTTTATTAAACCTGGAGCCCTTAATGGTACATGACCTTAGATAAGAAAAGCAGTTTTGCTTTTTTTTTTTTTT
>NW_016108000.1:21434-25378 GCF_001604975.1 Cebus imitator
TGCAGTGGCACAATCTCAGCTCACTGTAACCTCCATCTCCAGTGTGGGTAAGAGTGAGACTCTCAAAAAAAAATTACTTTTGGCCAGGCGAGAGTGGCTCATGCCTGTAATTGCAGCACTTTGGGAAGAGGAGGTGGGAGGATAGTTTGAGCCCAAGAGTTCGACACCAGCTTGGGCAACTTGGCAAGATGCCATCTCTATGAAAAGTTAAACAAAAAAATAGTTGAGCGTGGTAGCCTATGCCTACGGTCCCATCTATATGGGAGGCTGAAACAGGAGGGTCACTTGAGTGCAGTAGGTCAAGAGTTCAGTGAGCCCTGTTCTCTCCACTATATTCCAGCCTGGGTGATAGCGCAAGACCCTCTCTCAGGAAAAAAAAAGAATTGCTTTTGCTGAAGTTCTTTCTTATAAATCTTTTTTAAAGACCCCAATTTCAAATTTATAAATCTTTGCTGCTTTTCTCTTCTCTATTCCATTGTTTTCTCTTATACTTATTATCCTTTATTTCCTATATTTGCTCTATGCACTTTTTTTAAATTTATGAGTTGACTGTTTAACTTTTTTGTTTTTAATGCTTTGTGTGTCTGTGTGAGAGACAGGATCTCACTCTGTCACTCAGGCTGGAGTGCAGTGGTACAATCACTAGTCACTGCAGTTTTGACCTCCTGGCTCAAGTAATCTTCCTGCCTCAGCCTCCCAAGTACCTGGGACTAGAGCGGCTCGCCACAACAAATGACTAATTTGTTAAAAACTTTTTGTAGAGATGGGGTCTCCCTATGTTGCTCAGGCTGGTATCAAACTTCTAGGCTCAAGTGATCCTCCTGTCTTGGCCACTCAAAGTGTTGGGATTACAGGTGTGAACCACTGGGTTGGACCTGTTTTTAATTTTTCTTGTTTCCTGATCAACTTACTTAAAGATGTAATTGATCAACTTACTTAAAGACATAATTTTGCCCTTTTTACCTATATTACTTTTTTTTGAGATGGAGTCTCAGGCTGGAGTGCAGTGGCGAGATCTCTGCTCACTGCAATCTCTGCCTTCTGGGTTGAAGCGATTTTCCTGCCTTAGCCTCCTCATTAGCTGGGACTACAGGCGCGCCCCACCACGCCTGGCAAATTTTTGTATTTTTAGTAGAGACGGTGTTTCACCGAGTTGGCCAGGCTGGTCTTGAACTCTTGACCTCAAATGACCCACCTGCCTCAGCCTCCCAAAGTGCTGAGATTATAGGCATGAGCCTCGGTGCCCAGCCCTATATAACTTTTTAAGGTATGGTCCACAAATTTTGACCTGTACATTTTTATTATGATTCTATTCTAGTTTTTCTTAATTTTCTCTATGTTTTCCTTTTACACTAAAAGATTATTTATGTATATGTAATTTCATTCCCCAATGTAGGTGATTCTGTTAGCTATTCTTTTGTTATTAGTTTCTAATTTTATTGCATGAATGTTTATACCAGCCTTATTCTTAACAGCCCAAAGGTTGAAACAACTCAAATGTCCATCAACTGATGAAAATATGAACAAAGTATGGAATAGCTAAGGGATTGTTATTCAAAAATAAAAAGGAGCTGGACTGAGTGGCTCTCACCTGTAATCTCAACACTTTGGGAGACCAAGGTGGGAGGATCGTATTGAGCCAGAAGTTCAAGACTACCCTGGGCAACATACTGAAACACAGTCTCTTAAAAAAGTTAAAAAATTAGCCAGGGGCCGGATTCAATGGCTCATGCCTGTAATCCCAGCACTTTGGTAGGCTAAGGTGGGTGGATTACTTGAGTCCAGGAGTTTGAGACCAGCAGAGCAACATGGCAAACCCCATCTCTACTAAAAATACAAAAAATCACCTGGGCGGGGTGGCACTGGCCTGTAGTCCCAGCTACTGGGGAGGCCAAGGTGGAAGGATAGCTTGAGCCCAGGAGGTGAAGGTTGCAGTGAGACAAGATTGTGCCACTACACTTCAGCCTGGGTGACAGAACTGGACCCTGTCTCAAAATTGATCAATCAGTCAACAAAAATAAAAAGAAATATACGGATACATATTCAAACATGGACGAACCTTGATTACATCATGCTAAGCAAAAGAAGCCAGACACAGAAAGATTACACATTGTATGATTCCACTTATATGAAATATCCCTCATAGGCAAATCTCTAGAGACTGAAAGTAGATTATAGTGTTTGTTAGAGCCTGGGGAGAATGGGTTTAGAGGGAAATGGGATGTGACTACAAATGGGTAGAGGGTATTTTTTGAGGTGATAATAATGTTCAAAAATGTATTGTGGTGATGATTGCTTAATTTTATGAATAACCTTCAAAGTATTGAATTTTACCTTTTATTTATTTTATTGAGACAGGGTCTAGCTCTGGCCCCCAGGCTGGAGTGCAGTGGTGCAATCATGACTCACTGCAACCTCCACTCATGCCATCCTCCCACCTCAGCCTTCCGAGTAAATGGGACTACAGGCCCATGCCACCATGCCCAGCTAATTTTTGTTTTTGCAGAGACAGAGTTTTGCCATTATGCCCAGGCTGGTCTCAAACTCCCGGGCTCAAGCGATACTCTACCTCAGCCTCCCTACCTCAGCCTCCCAAAGTGCTAGGATTATAGGAGTGAGCCGCCTCCCTGGGCCAAATAAATAAATGTTTCATTCATTTATTTATTTTTGTTTTACTAATATAGTTTAACAAGGCAGTTTTACATAAGCTCACATCAACAATAAAAAATAATTTTCTGTTATTTTCTCCTTCTTTCTTTTTTTTTTTTTTGAGATGAAGTCTTGCTCAATCACCCAGGCTGGAGTGCAGTGGCATAATGTTGCACTCACTGCAACCTCTGCCTCCTGTGTGCAAATGATTCTCCTGCCTCAGTTTCCTAAGTAGCTGGGATTACAAGTGTGTGCCACCACCCCTGGCTAATTTTTGTATTTTTAGTAGAGACTGGGTCTCCCCACGTTGGCCAGGCTGGTTTCAAACCCCTGACCTCAAGTGATCTGCCCACCTTGGCCTCCCAAAGTGCTGGGATTACAGGTGTGAGCCACCTCACCCAGCCCGAATTTTCTTAACTACTTAAAGTAAAAATTTAAATTTGACTCCTCATTAAAGGTTCTAATACCTCTTCCTAAATTTCCTGGTCAACCAAACTCTCTCTATCTCTAGGTTCAGTGGGTTTTTAAAAGTGTGCTGTGCTTGATATCCAGAAATAAAAATTAAGCTATTCAAACTGGTAATGCATTGGGAAGAAGATGGAAAAGTTGTGTTAAAACAAGTGAGCAGCAGAACAGACATCTATTAATTCCCTAGTCAATTAGATCAGTATTTATCAAACTACAGATCATAAATCGGTAGTGGGTTGTTAAATTAAAAAAATGAAGATTAACCGGGCCAGGCATGATGTTAATCCTAATCCTAATCCTAGCACTTTGGGAGGTCAAGGTGGGAGAACTGCTTGAGCCCAGGAGTTTGAGACGAGCCCCGCAACATAGTGAGACCCTGTCTCTACAGAAAATTAAAAAACAAATTAGCTCAGTGTGGTGGTGCATGCCTGTGGTCCCAGGTTCTACGGAGACTGGGGTGGAAGCATCACTTGAGCCTGGGAGGTGGAGGCTGCAGTGAGCCATGACTGAGCCACTGCAAACCAGGCTGGGTGACAGAGTGAGAGCCCATCTAAAAAAAAAAAAATAGTTGGACATGGTGGCTTATTCGTGTAATCCTAGCACTTTGGGAGGCCAAAGTGAGAGGATCACTTGAGGCTAGGAGATTCCAAGACCAGCCTGGGCAACATGGTGAAGCCCTATCTCTACAAAAAAATGAAATTAAAAAATTAGCCAGGCATAGTAACCTGCATCAGTGGCCCCTGTTACTTGGAAGGCTGAGGTGGGAGGATCACTTGAGCCCAGCAGGTCGAGGTTGCAGTGAGCCATGTTCAAGCCACTGCCATCCG
>NW_016108000.1:26052-28344 GCF_001604975.1 Cebus imitator
GGCAACAAAAGCAAATGTCCATCTCAAAAAAAAAAAAAAAAAAAAAAAAAAAACCAAAGAAAGGAAGGAAGAAAGGAAGGAAGGAAGAAAGGAAGGAAGGAAGAAAGAAAGAAAAAGAAAACTTTTCCGACAAGCAGAGAACCCAACACAATACCAAATCTAGGTAGTTTCTGGGGTATGAGGTTGGGAAAACGAGGAATGAAGTAGGTCTTTCAAAGTCAAAAGATCTCAAACTGCAGCGGGTAGTGGCTCACGCCTGTAATCCTAGCATTTTGGGAGGCAGAGGTGGGCGTATCATTTGAGGTCAGGAGTTCAACACCACCCTGACCAACATGGTAAAACCCTGTCTCTACTAAAAACACAAAAGAATTAGCTGGGCGTGGTGGCACATGCCTGTAATTTCAGCTACTAGGGAGTCTGAGGCAGGAAAATTGCTTGAACCTGGGAGGCGGATGAACCCAGGAGGCGGAGGTTGCAGGGAGTGGAGATCTTGCCACTGCACTCCAGCCTGGGTGACAGAGCAGGAGGAGTCAGTCTTCAAAAAACAAAACAAAAACAAAAACAAAACACCTCAAACTGTGTCTTTCTTATTTTTTGTTTTTTCAAATTTTCTAGTGTGTTATTTATTTTTTTCTTTTTTTTCCTATATTTAAAAAGCAAAATCTGGCCAGGCACAGTGGCTCATGGCTCACTGCAGCCTCAACCTCCTGGGCTCAAGCCATCCTCCCACTTCTACCTCCCAAGTAGCTGAGACCACAGGATCTGCTCATTTTTAAATTTTTAGTAGTGATGGGGTTTTTGCATGTTGCCTAAGCTTGTCTGGAACTCCTGGGATCAAGCGATCCACCACCTACCTTGACCTCCAATAGTGCTAGAATTACAGGCGTGAGCCACTGCACCTGACCTAAAAATGTATTTCTTATTATGTTCATGGTCAGAAAATTAGATGATGCCCCTTGAAGTGTTTTTTTTAAGGGGGGGGTTCTTAATTTCATTCTTAATATAAAAGTCACATGTTCACAGTAAAATTTCAAACTGTTTGGATGGGAGTAAATTGAAAGTCTCCCTCTCTCTGTCCCATTTCAAATCCCCCATATCAGAAAACCATTAAAATCATTTATGAAGAAATACATATATACACATACATATGCCACTTTTTTTTTTTTTTTTTTTTTTTTTTTTTTTTTTTTTTTTTTTTTTTTGTAAAGATGGGATCTCATTTTGTTTCCCTGGCTGGTCTTGAACTCCTGGACTCAAGCGAGCCCACCTACCTCAGCCTCCTGAGTAGTTGAGACTAGGCACGCAACACCACAACTGGTTAATTTTTAAATATTTTGTAGAGACAGGGTCTTGCCATGTTTCCCAGGTTTGTCTCGAACTCCTCAGCTCATGTATGTTCTCCCGCCTGGGCCTCCCAAAGTGCTGAGATTACAGGTGTGAGCCACCGTGCCTGGCCCAGGTATCACATTTTTATTGAGGTATTATATATGTGTGTATGTCTTCTTTAAAAACACACAAAAGATGATCATAATCTAGATACTAATGTGCAGCTATTTTTAACTAACTTTGTTCATTGACACCCTTGGATGTATTTTCATAATCATTCTCTTTCACATGTGCATAATTTCCCATTGCATGGATGTGTATCGTTTATATAACTATTCCTATGGTAATGGTCATTTGAAGGGATTCCAGTTTTCACCACTACAAAAAATGCTTAGCTGATATATTTGTTTATCTCTTTGCATGCTTCTGTGGAGAAATCAATAGCACAAATTCTTAAGTAGACCTGACGGATCAAAGAATACACGCATTTAACATTTTGGTAGATATTGCCAAATTACCTTCAAAAATGTTCATACCAGTTTACATCCCTAAAATCTATGAGAACGCCTGTTTCCCTTTGTCAACATCAATTTTTAGCAAACTTTTAAAGCTTGTCCAATGTGACGAAAATGGTATCTCGGCACAGAAGCAGGCTAGCACAATACTTGAGTGAGGGTCTCACAGCTGGGTATGATGGTTCATGCTTGTAATTCCAATACTTTGGGAGCCCGAGACTGGAGGATCGCTTGAGGCCAGGAGTTCAAGACCAGCCTGGGCAACATAGCGAATCCCATCTCTACCAAAATATAGAAAAACCAAGTAGTTGAGTGTGGTGGTTTGCACCTGTAGTCCCAGCTACTTGTGAGGCTAAGGCAGAAGGACTGCTTAAGGCTGCAGTGTGCCATGATTGCACCACTGCTCCCCAGCCTGGAAGACAGAACAGGACCCTGTCTCTAAAAAACAAAA
>NW_016108000.1:28567-32740 GCF_001604975.1 Cebus imitator
TGGTGAAACCCCGTTTTTTTTAAAAAAAAAGAAAAAAAAAAAAGAAAAAAATTTCTTTTTTAAAGAGTAAAGGTGAGGTTCTCGGGCCTCAGCAGCTTTGGACAAGTTGCTTCACCTTTCTAAGCCTCAGTTTTCTCATCTGGAGATTGGGAATGACATAATAGTACCTACGTCAAAGGGTAGTGGTTGTAAAGATTAAGCACGTGCCTTGGATATAGTAAATGTTGCTGTTCGTGTTTCGTTTACCATTCAGTATTACTAACTTAATATTCAAAATTGTTCGTCTTAAGCTAAACAGGTAGAGTAACTTAGTGGTCTAGTCAAACTTTTTGAAGGCTGAAATGTGAATTCACCCACAATTAACTCTTAGTAAGTTTCTGAAACCAGTTTCCTTCCTGTGGTAATGTTGGTTTAACCACGTGAGAGAGAAAGCATGATTGGCATGTGTCGGGGCCTTGCCAGAGCACTGCATTATGCATAATGTAACCACGCTGTTACATTCTTTCGACAACTATCTCGGTACCCATTGCCTTGTGTGGTGTGTCTATTTATAAAATTACTAGCGTGAAAATTATTGTAAGTCTGTGAGAAAAATTAATATTGTGGAAAAAAAATTGTTGCCCTTAGAATCCTTTCTTAAAATGCTTTATTTTGTATCTGTTTTGTTCTGCTCTAAGTACAGATGTACATTGTTGGAAATAGATGCTCAATGCTGCAAAGAAAAATTAGCACTGAGACAAAGGATCTTTCAGCAATGCAATTTTTACTTCCTGGACTGCAGGAAGGGTACTCTCACTAGCCATCTTGCCACGAGAGTACAATGAACAAAGGGACACACACAAATTTATTTCTTATGCATTTGGGGTCGTCTTTACTGCTGTGTCTGATCTCCGTTGGCTGGAGCCAGCCTCACAATTTAAACTAAAACTCAATTGGCTAACAACTTAAAACTTCTAAACAGGTAAAAGCAATGGAGAGCTGGGACATGCCTGTGAGCACGTCCAGCACAGCTATCTTGGTTAAAGTACAAGGACAAAGAATGTACTACGTGCCTGTGAGCATGACATATCTAACAGCTACATAGGATAGGGCTTAACAAAGTTATTAGCACACTTATTTTTTAACAAGAAAGAAAACTTAAAAAGGAATTTTTCTACTTCCCATACACATCCATTTGCAGTCATGACAAATTATGACTTTTGCCTATTGCTTGTTTTGTCGTTGAAAAGGAAAGACAATTAGAAATTGGAAAGAATTTTGTATTTCAGCTTATGTCATTTTACTTTAAAAGAAACTAAAAGAACTTTGTGGGGCTTAATTGCCTGAAGGCTTCTTCATGTTTTCCAAACCCCAGGGCCAGAAACTTGTTGAAAATATTTCAGTTGTATATTTTTCTCAAGTTATCATTCTGCTAAAGAGTATGCAATATGCTATGTGATGCTGGTGAAAATGACCACATATAAAATGTTACGCAAGTCAGATGTGGTGGCTCATGCCTGTAATCTCAGCACTTGGGATTGGTGGATCACTTGAGGTGAGGAGTTCGAGACCAGCCTGGCCAATATGGTGAAGCCCCATTTCTACTAAACATACAAAAATTTACCAGGCATGGTGGCGGGCACCTGTAATCCCAGCTACTAGGGAGGCTGAGGCAGGAGAATTGCCTGAACCTGGGAGGTAGAGGTTTCAGTGAGCCTAGATCACGCCACTGCACTCCAGCCTGGGTGACAGAGCGAGACTCCATTTCCAAAAGAAAAAAAATGGTATGCAAATTCCACAGTTAATCATGTTTATTTAATTATTAGCTTTGAGTCAGATGCAAAATGAACTGAAGTAGTATGGAAGCCAGAAAGCCTAATGTTGCCAAAATGAGGAATAGAAATTTTCACTCATGTTATTAATCAAAACCATTGTTGTAGGAGGACTGTCATATGCCAATCAGTTTTTGACCAGTTTTTAGTAGATAAAACCTCATATTGAGCAGAGTTTTGTGGCATGCTTCTGTAGCCCTAGCTATTTTAGTGGCTGAGGTGGGAGGGAATGGTTTGAACCCAGGAGTTTGAGGCTAGTCTGGACAGCACAGCAAGACCCTGTCTCAAAAAAATCCCCCCAAAACCATATCAGTGCATAAGACTGGATGCCTATATTGTGGACATCCTCCTTCAGAATCACCTGTTGTACTTATAAACAATTTAGATTTCCCAAGGCTTTATCTAAGACCCCACTTCCCCAGCCACATCAGTTTTTGATTCTTTTTTGTTACTTTCGGGCCTCAGTTCACATTGTCTGGCCTCAGCTCACACCTCAGTCCATATCATACTATCAGAATCTCTGAGAGAGGGGTCCATGGAAATCTAAATTTTCAATAAGTCCCCTAGGTGATTATCATACAAACCAAAGTGCAAGAATCATTAGTAGAACATTATAATTTAGTTTCCATGATTCAGCAGGCACCTCTAGGGGCTGCTGGGAAATTTCTGACCCCTCAGTAGAGCATATTATCTTCTAAGATGCTATAAAATGGAGTATCCCAGCAGGCTGTGCTGGGATGCTGGACATTGATATCTTCCTGGGAGCTAAAAAGTAATACCACTGTGCCTTTATTGCTCTTACAAAGCCTTTTAGAATTGAAATAGACCTTGTTTGAATTTTTTTTTTTTTGAAATGCGGCTTACTAGGAATCAAAATGGACACAGAAAATGATCGCAAGGAAAAAATGCCCAGGTTGTTCCCAATAGATA
The DNA here is from genome assembly GCF_001604975.1 of Cebus imitator. Classification (NCBI taxonomy): domain Eukaryota; kingdom Metazoa; phylum Chordata; class Mammalia; order Primates; family Cebidae; genus Cebus; species Cebus imitator. The sequence goes on from NW_016108000.1 coordinate 31,309, forward strand.
GCTTTGACATGGTGCTGCTGGTGTGAAAATGTGATGAAAATGGTGAATTCTACAGATGAAGGATTTTGGTGGATATTGAGTCACATAGATTCAAATAGATTATATTTTTAAAGCTATACATTGGTGGCTTTTTTTTTTCACCAAGCAATTCCATAAAGAGAAATTTGAACGGAGAGGGTAAATGGGGAGCTGGAGGTACAGAGAATTATAAAAGAGGATTTTTCCTTTCTTCAACCATTTGCCACTTCTCGCTCCTAAAAGTTTTAAAATCTTGGCTTAGGTTGAGGAAAAAAACTAAGCCAAGTTCAGTCAAAGCAGGGGATGGACCAGAGCCAAGACTGGAGCTGGGAATGGTGCCAACAATAGTAAAGAATTTAGACCAGGCTAGAACTAGGGGCTCGGCTAGCAGTGTTGTTGGGCTGAGGGGCAGTTATCCGCTTTGTCTTATGTCTTATGCTATGCAGGTCTGGAAATTCTAGAGAGTTGAGCATATGTAGCTTGGGAGCCAGTTCTGTCAGCTAGCTCTTCAGAGAAGTTCAACATAAAGCCTCTGTTAATATTCAGCCTGGGATAATTTCAAATCATTTGCTGAAGTTACAGCAAGTGACCTAGAACTATTTTTTCCATATTATAGTTTCAAGTACATCCAGTCACATAAGCAGGAGAGAATGGAGATTAGATGTTGATGAGTTAGACTGGAAGGCACTGTAGTGCAATGGCACAACATAACTTTCAATTCAGACCTGGATTCGAATGTCTAGGATGTCATTTATTCTCTCGGTGACCTTGGCCAAGTAGCTTAACTTCTCCGAGGTTTGGTTGCCTCATCTGTAAAATGTAAGTGACAATAGCACCTTCCTCAATGAGTTGCCATGGAAAGTAAATGAAATCATTCATGTAAAGTGCCTGGCGTAGGAGAAATCATCAGCAACTTGTGGTGTCCCCTCTCTCTCCTCCTGTCACCTCTATTTCACCTCCAGGTTTTCTTCTTGTTATTGGATATAGACCAGTAACTTCCTCTATCAGGAATTTCCTCTACCACCTTTGTTGCTTGAAGAAAAACATTTCTTTACAAAATGAGAGGCTTTCATTAAAGAAAAGAAAAAAAAAAACAGTTTAAAAACTTTTTTTCTCTACCTATATTTTCTCTACCTCTTTGTGAAGGAAGAATTATAACATTTCAGGACAAAGACCTTTAGGATCCTTTATAAGAAGCATAGGGTTTATAAAATATTACTTTATATCTTTAGGATAAAACTTTTTTTCAGACACAGTTTCTCCCTATGTTGCCCAGATTGGAGAGCAGTGGCTATTCACAGACGCGAACATAGCTCACTGCAGACCCGAACTCCTGGGCCAAAGGAATCCTCCTACCTCAAGCTCCTGGCGAGGAGGACTCCAGGCGAGTGCCACCACACCCACCAGGATAAAA
>NW_016108000.1:32885-35926 GCF_001604975.1 Cebus imitator
TGTCGCCCAAGCTAGAGTGCAGTGGTGTGATCTCGACTCACTGCAACCTCCGCCTCCTGGGTTCAAATGATTCTCATGTCTCAGCCTCACGAGTAGCTGGGATTACTGGCACACACTACCATGCCCGACTAATTTTTGTATTTTTAGCAGAGACAGTGTTTCTCTATGTTGGCCAGGCTGGCCTCAAACTCCTGGCCTCAAGTGATCTGCCCGCCTCCGCCTCCCAAAGTGCTGGGATAACAGACGTGAGTGACTGGGACCCTCCTAAAATGGGATTTCTTTTGCTTCCTTGTAAAACAGTGGCAAACCCTGCTTACAAGTGCATGGGTATGTGTATTCCTTTTACTGTCACAGACTCAAACTGCATCTAACTAGCGGAGTTTGTTAAACCCTACTAGCTACATGAGACTAGGCAATTATTGAAATTCTCTGAGCCTACCATCCCTCACATATAAGGTGAGGATAATGATACTGTAGCAGCTGTCTTTACACTGGGGTAAGCCTAGCCCTGAAGGTATGTCTTAGTCTATTTGGGCTGCTATAACAGAAGTATTATAGACTGGGAGGCTTATAAACAACAGAAATTACGGCTGTGCACGGTGGCTTTGGGAGGCCAGGCGGGCAGATCACATGAGGTCGGAAGTTCGAGACTAGCCTGGCTAATACTGAGAAACCCTGTATCTACTAAAAATACAAAAATTAGCTGGGTGTGGTGGCGTGTGCCTGTAGTCCCAGCCACTCAGGAGGGTGAGGCAGGAGACTCGCCTGAACCCAAGGAGGCAGAGGTTACGGTGAGCTGAGATCGCACCATTGCACTCCAGCCTGGGCAACAAGAGTGAAACTCAGTCAAAAAACAACAAAAAACGAAAAACAGAACGAAACAAAAAAGCCCCAGAAATTTATTTCTCACAGTTTTGAAGGCTAAGAAGTTCTATTACTGGTAGAGGGTTTTGACTACAAGTTGTCTAGGTTCTTGGCATTCTGAGCAAAGAACTGGACAAAACACACAGCAAAGCAAGGAAAGAATGAGGAAACAAAAGCAGGGATTTATTGAAAATGAAAGCACACTCCACAGTGTGGAAGCAGGCTGAGCAAGCATTTCAAGCACCCCCATACAGAATCTTCTGGTGTCCAAATACCCCCTAAGACGTTTCCTGTTGGCTATTTCATGTTCGCTCCATGTAAATGAAGTGGTGGCTTGCAATCAGTCTGACTGATTGTGGAAAGCAACCAATCAGAGGCTGAGGTGATGTTACAAAGAGCGGTATTGGTGACATATCATCTGATCCCATCGAGATAAAAGCTCTCAGCAAACTTGTGTGAACCAAAACTGATAGAATGACTGATGTTCCATAAGTGATCAAGAGACCCCTGGCATCAGACACTTAAGGAGGACTTTGCTTCTGCACTTACACTCCTATGCTTTCAGCAACCAATCAGAGGTACTTTCAGTTTTCTACCTGCCCCTCAGAAAAGGTGGGCATTTGCAAATGGAGTAGCCTGTGGTCCTTCTGTTACTTAGGCATGGAAAGTTGGGGTCTTCCTTTCAATTTAGTTATAGGAAGTCAGTATGAAATGGCCTTAGGTTCCCTGCCTCCAGACCCTATTCTCCTGCTTCAATCCCACATCAAGGCATATTGCAGATTGAGTGCCTGCTGAAGGCCTGCTTCCTGCTTTGTAGACTGCTGTCTTATCTCTGTCCTCACATGGTGGAAGGGACAAGGGAGCTCTCTCAGGCCTCTTTTACAAGTCCACTCATCCGGCTCATGAAGGCTCCACCCTCATGACCTAACCAAGTCTCAGTGCCCTACCTCTTAATACTATCATCTAGAGAGTTAGATTTCAACATATAAACTTTGGGTGAATTCAAATACTCAGTCCATCTCAAGGTACATGGAAACTGTCCAAGGGCTTTGAGGTTACCAGGTAGCCGAAAGGGAACCAATTTCCAAATACGCAATTTTCTTTAGTACTTTTTCTAAAAATCATTTGCCTGAGACCTCACCTCCAGTTTTCCTTTCCTATCTCCCTTGCTCAATAACTCAAAGGGAAAGCATACCTTTCAAAGGTCAAGAATCTTACTATGGTGCTTTGGCCCAGGGCATAAAAACCCCTGGGGCTAAACATAGAAAAAATTTAAAATATTGGTATCCAGGAATCTTCTTTAACTGAATGCCCTGAAACCTACCCCTTTCTTATCCATCGTACTAAGAGATGCAGTTCCAATAAATTTTGAGTCTCACTCTAATGCCCAGGAACTCTGTCTCAAAAAAAAAAAAAATAGATGTCAACTTAAAAATGAAGGAGTACATAGCTCCCCAAAATTATTTTAGGGGTTATGTGAACAAAATTTAAAGACTCTCAGCCACGTAGGGTTGCTGTGAGGATTAGGGAGAAATTCTGCAAAGCATTTAAGATAGTGCTTGATGAATGCAAGTATTATCTGAGGAACTGAGTTCTTTTTTTGAGATGGAGTCTTGCTCTGTCACCCAGGCTGGAGTGCAGTGACACAATCTTGGCTCACTGCAACCTCTGCCTTCTAGGTTCAAGCAATTCTCCTGCCTCAGCCTCCTGAGTAGCTGGCATTACAGGTGCATGCCACCACACTGGCTAATTTTTGTATTTTTAGTAGAGATGGGGTTTTGCCACGTTGGCCAGACTGGTCTTGAACTCCTGACCTTAGGTGATCCACCTGCCTTGGCCTCCCAAAGTGCTGGGTTTACAAGTGTAAGCCACCACACCTTGAGTGAGTTCTAATTTTACCCTGTTTCTTCTTCTGTGTTTGGTCTAGGGAATTTGTTTTTTCTGTACTTTAGTTTCATTGTCTAGATAAAGGATAACACAGATGACTGAAAAATACTTTGAGTATAGGAACTTAGATGAGTATGATTGAATCTAACATCAATGATGTCAATAGCAGCTGGACGAGGTGGCTCACACCTGTAATCCCAGCACTTTGGGAGGCTGCAGTGGGTGGATCCCTCTAGCCCAGAAGTTCGAGACCAGCCTGGCCAACATGGCAAAATCCCCTCTGTAGAAAA